>NW_006239062.1:751783-759181 GCF_000226075.1 Solanum tuberosum | reverse complement strand
AATTAATCAACTACAACATAATCAATGTAGACATTTTGAAGAAAAGTGTCCACTCATTACCCACTTCTCCAAAGACCACATATCTTTTTATTTTTATACCTACATCATCTCCCACTAAACCCTAGCAGTATTTGGTGGTCAATGGTTCAAACTCCACCTTCACAAAATACAAGGACAAAAGAGGGAAAAAATAAAGTAAGTAATTTTATTTCTTTTTCCAATAAAAGAATTTACGTAAAGAAAAAGAAAACCCTTTTTCATTTAATTTCTCTCTCTCTAATTATTAATTTAACAGCAAAGATTCTTATTGCTTGAAGAATGGATACTACATTGCATGTACATAACATAATTTGTTTTAAATGGATAAGGGGAATCTACTAAGGTGAAACACGAGTTAGTGCAACAATGAATAAGCTAGATTATTTTTTAGTTTTCTATTTATAATTCAAAAATTACGTAATTAAAACTCTTATTATAAAGTTATTATTATTATTATTGGTTAAGCTTTTTCACCTTTTTCTTCGTGTATATAAAGGGGCACACTTGCTATATTTGCATACCCCATCCTAAAACCCTTTGTTTGAGTGTGCTAACAAGAAAGAGATGGCTGGTGAATTTAGCTCCCTCTTTCACAAGATCAAGCCTTATTTGGCTATGGTATCTTTGCAATTTGGGTATGCAGGGATGTATATTGTCACCATGATGTGTTTCAAAAGAGGAATGAGTCATTGGATTCTTGTTGTTTATAGGCATGCATTTGCCACCATTGCTGTTGCACCCTTTGCTATCGTTCTCGAAAGGTCTGTCTATCTATCTATCTATCTATCTATCTATCATTTTTATTTTCTTTCTAGTCGATTGCTTCATCCATAGTACGTACGTAGTAGAATTATGGGGATATATATATATAGAGAGAGAGAGAGATTGCAACATCAAGAAAAGGTCTTTGTGTTTCTTGTACTTGCTTGAATCACAACCATATTTTACCACATGTCTAATTTATATTTGGTGTTGAAGTACCTAATGATTTCATTTAAAATTTTAAGGTATTTATATAAGTGAGATATTTGCATGTTCTAATACCATGTTGAATGTTTTTGATGGAAAATTTTAACATGTCAAATTAAAGAGAGTGCATTTTAAATCTCTAACGCCCAATTTTTAGAAGTTGACGTAAATTTTGACACATACCTTCTTTTTGCTTTGATTTTGTATGCAGGAAAATAAGGCCAAAGATGACACTCAGGATCTTTATTAAGATAGTGGCTCTTGGTTTTCTAGAGTACGTACTTATTTTAAACTCAATTTACATGTGAACAAATTACTATAATTAATTATATATATATACTCCAAAATATTTGTTAGTAATTTTCTTTCATGAAATAATTTAATTGTCTATTATTCAGTCATGCAAACGCATGAGATTCTAATGTCACTTTTTCTTAATTAATTGTACCATCTTTTCTTCATTTCACCATGCATAAAATTGAATATAGAAACATCGTATAAAATTGTTTAACTTTTTTCTACGAGATCTTGTTTACTCTTAAAACGTTTAACTAATATTTAAAAACGTTTGGTTAAAGGATTATACTATAAATTCTACACCTTTTATAGCTTCACATCACCCTAAACCTTAGCTTATATCCTATCCTACCCTACCCCCCCCCCCCATAATAATATACTTATAGTTTTAATTTTCCTATGTTTTTTAATTAAATCTTTACGCCAGTAGAAGAGATTCAATAAAATTAATTATCACACTAAACGGAATAAATTAAAAGTCGGCTATTTTTATGGTACGTTTTTTTTTTGTTAAATTTAGCACGTAAAGCATATTTTGGTGATAGAGTAATCACTAATCATATTATTCTTAAAGGTTAAACAAAACAAATTAACTTCATTAAATAACGTCGAAATAATTGCTAATCATTTCGAATTAGCTAGAAAACAAATTAATTATGTTTAATTTATTTGAAAATTTTAAGTACTAGAGACAAAAATAATAATGTTTAACAATATTATTCTATTTGAGGAATATTGATCAAGAATATATGTATGACATCTGATAGTACTACTATTAAAGCATAAATAAAATGATTCCAGAAAGATATTGTTTCATGGAATAATTTTAAACTTTATTTTTTAATTATGTATAGATTAACATATAGTAATAATTATTTATACTTGTAAATAAAAATTTAAAATAAATATAATTTCAGGCCAGTGATTGATCAGAATTTGTACTATTTGGGACTGAAGAGCACAACTGCAACTTATTCATCTGCCTTTGTTAATCTCCTCCCAGCAGTAACCTTTATTCTGGCAGTAATTTTCAGGTATTTTTTTTTTTTATGTGTATCAATAATATTAAATTAATCTTTTAATTATTGAAATAAAATAATATGGTAGTTGATTGTACAAGTAATAAGTTATAAAAAGTATGACCTCACATAAGTAAAGTTGTTGCTTCCCACTTGGAAAGCAATGATATATCTCAAAAAAAGTTAGTGGTTGCTTATGCAGTTATGTTATATGATTATTGACACATTATAGAGATTCTGTTACTATAGAACAAAATAATGTCAAAAAATAGTACAAACAAAATCACTATTGAAAAATCAGGAATTAGCGTTGGACAAATTCTGTAGCTAAACAACAGAATCATAATTAGTTCAATTTTTTGTTAGTGAATATGGAACTCATGATTTTTTTAAAATAATTTTTTGGTTATGGGTAGAATTGAGAAAGTAAACCTGAAGAAAAAATCAAGTATGGCAAAGGTGATAGGAACAGCAGTAACAGTGGTTGGAGCAATGGTGATGACTCTTTACAAAGGGCCAATGTTCAACCTGGTCCCACGTCACGGTGGCGCCCACCATGAAGCCTCAACCGCGACCCCTGAGAATTGGGTTGCCGGAACCATTGAGCTCATCGCTTGCATTGTTGGTTGGTCCGGTTTCTTTATCGTTCAAGTAAGTCAAGGAACTCTAGTAACTCTGAATAGTTGTTTACACAACGAGTTACATTATCATTAGTGTCAATATTGACATGTCTATTTTACTCAATTAAATATTATATTAATCTTTTTTTTTTATGTATATATAGTCGATGACACTAAAGGAGTATCCTGCGGAGTTATCACTAGCAGCATGGGTATGTGTGATGGGGGTAGTGGAAGGTGGAATTGTTGCACTAATAATGGAACGTGATTGGAATGCTTGGGTTATTGGCTTTGACTCTAGGCTACTTGCTGCTGCCTATTCTGTATGTCTTTTTTTTTTCTAATTAGTAAATTAATTTATATCACTTATGTAACAAGTGTGATTTAATTAAGATTCTAACACAATATAATTTGTATGTTTTTTTAGGGTATTGTATGCTCAGGAATTGCATATTATGTGCAAAGTGTGGTTAATAAAGTAAAAGGCCCAGTATTTGTGACAGCCTTTAGCCCATTAAGCATGGTCATCACTTCAGTTCTTGCTGCTATTATCTTAGCTGAGTCAGTCCATCTTGGAAGGTATAATAATTATTTTTCTCAACATATCACTAGTGATTCATTTTGATATTTATCTAATAATTATTTTCGCGACGATTTCAGCTTAATTGGAGCAATTATCATAGTCATGGGACTATACTCAGTGGTGTGGGGCAAGAGTAAGGAAGGGAAAGGCAATGAAATCACTAGCAAAGATCAAGAATTACCAGTTGTGGACATCAAAGAAAGATCAACTATTGTTGATGATATTATTGAGAAGAAAACTCCAATCTTCCAAGAGAATTAACATGACCAAAAAACAAAGAAGATGTTGTATCTTTAAATCTGTAATTTTAATTTTTGACTTGTTTCAATGTTAAATTTTCTAAGTGTTGCTGTAAAACAATGCACTAATGTTGTGATCAATTGTTGCTTGATGGAAGGGGAAAAAAAAGTGTAATCTACTTTTTGTGTAAAAGTTAAGGAGTGGTATCTCCATTTGGGAATGAAAAATGAAAATGTTATATTTTATGTACCTCAAATACTTTACATTCATTGTTTTGATATTTCAAGCATATTGTCGCGCTCCAAATCTAGAGGAGCATGTCATCGATATCAAAAAAATTAAATGTGCGCCAAGCGAATGAAATAGATGCCTCTCCATCCATCATGATTCATGAAATATGTAATATATCCGTTTAATTGAGCATAACTTCAATTTAATTGGAAATTTGTATAGACATTGCATGATCATAACTTTGCAAGGTGTACATCATAACCTTTAACCACTTTTTTGAAAAGTGGATATCCTTTTGTTTTTTACATTCATCCAAAATATATACTAACTTGTAAAATGTGACCACAATTAGGTCATTTACACACAAACTTGGCATATACTCTTTGGATAATAACCCCGCATCATCAAAATATATATCACTATCAAGTATTAATTGCGGAATTTCAGATCACTATGTTATATTCATTGTAACATTATATATATGTGATTCATGAAAAGTGGATGTATATGCAAGATCGTGATAATAAAGGGAGTTCAAATGTCACACGAATATGCAAGTCTCTTTCAAAATAATGCTCTTTAGGCCACCAACTTCTCAAGTAAACAGATGGTTTTTAATGTAGGATACAGAGTGATGTAACAACAAATAATCAATTCAAGTTATATATAGTCTATCAACTAGGTTCCAACTTAGATTACACACATATAATCATTTGTTCTCAATAACTGAATCACCATATACACCCAACCTATGCACATTGCACACTTTATGTAATAAATCATTGTTCAAGCATAGTCAAAGAGACTAGCTATATTCTATCTCGAAAGCGTAACATACGTGATACGAGCCTTCACACAATCACATTTCCCTTCAGAAACACCTCGAAAAATCTCCCTATCTATCAAAATCATACTCTACGTGAGTTTTTAAGTCTATCTACATACGTGTTGGTATATAAAATTTTAGTTCAAAAATCAAGTAAAAAAATCAACTTTGAGCCCCTGAAGTCAATTATTTCAAAATCAATTTTCAAAGGATCTTAAAATGAAATTTTATTTCAGATTGAAAAGCCTCCGGATTGAACAAACGCAACTTGGCACCATATATCATCAACATCACAAATGCCTCCAAGTTTGAATTCGACCATCAAAATTTATTCGAAACCTATAAAAGATAATTAATAGTGCAAATCAATCAGTGATCCAAAATTGTTTTGACCAAATATTGACGATGGTCAATCCTAAACTTTTCAAAAGCTAGATATCAATTCAATGGTCCAAATCACTCCCGAACGCCTCAGGATTCAGGTAAACCATCCAATTAAGTTAGAAATCACTCTTCCAACCTAGTGGAATCATCAAGACTCAAATCCAACTTCGTTAATCCAAAATGTTGACCTTGAATAAACTTTTCAAACTAAAAAACTTTTCTAAAACACATTTGATCACCTCGGAGATTGTGTCACTCATCTCTGTAAGTCATGAATAGCTAAAGAAAGTTATGAGGAGGGTTAAATATGAAAAATGAGATAGCAATCACAAAACAATCATAAGGATCATTATAGAAGTAATTTGGCAAAATAAACTCAAGTTCATTTTTACCATAGTGATAATGAAATCGTCGAGAATAGAGAAGCTGTTAGCAAGCTTATATATGTTTTAGCTAACTTGGTATCTTTGTAAGCGTCTAAAGTTTCGTCCCTGAAATACAGCAAACGGAAAAGGAAACTAGCAAGCAAACAATAGTATTTGTATTTGAATTTATGTGAAGCAATCTTTAAAAAAACTTCAAGAAAAGATATGTAATCCCCTGATTCTTCTCTTCACGGATGTTCTTGATTTGATGGAATACTTGCGGCTTAACACTTGGAGCGAAGACTTCTTTGGATGCGGAAGACTTGCAGATCACCACTGAGGAGCAAGGATTTTCTATGTATTTCTCTGTGTATGTTCTTTTTTTTCTTCTTTTTCCTTTTGGTCTTATGAAGACCTCTTTATATATAGGCTTGAGCTAGGGTTTTAGGGGTATTTTCGTCCAAGCAATTTTGGCCCTTGGGCTTGAAGAACATTAGTTGGGCTCGTCTTGTCAACTTAATGGACTGACCCAAATGTAATTTGGATTTTATTTAAGTCATATATTTTGACTTAAATATTAATTCGACTTTATTAACTAGTAATTTGACTTGGTCAATATATCAGGAATTTATGGATTAATCCAAAATTTAATATGAATTTATCAATAAAATTTCACTGTCTACAAATGCCCTCTGCTTCGAGGCTTGTTGCAGTGTCCAACTTGTTGAACCTTTAAAGACAAGGCTTGAAGTTGTAACATCTCGCACCTAGAAACGACTATAAAGACTTTAAAATATGAAAATATTGATTTTTGGAAAAAATAAGGAAATCTGGAAATTTTGTTTAAGTTAAGAAAGTAAGTTTTGGCTGGCCATTTTCAAATGGCCATAACTCCTAGCTCAGGATGAGTTAGGAGCGGCTCTTGATATGGTTGGAAAGATCTTGGAGAGATCTTTCCAAAGCTGCTGCAATTGCACGATTTCGACATCGTATGAGTGAGATATGCCTTTCGGAAGTTGGGTTGTTGGGTTGTTGGATTGAGGAAAGTCCCAATCCGAATTTAGGGAAGGGTAAAGTAGTCTTTTTTCTAATTAATTTCCTAATTTGATTTTAGGGATTTATTGGGGTAAAAACATGACTTAGTCAGTTTGGAGAATTGAGAAATACGCTTAGGGCTTGGAGAAGAGAGAAAAGAAGAAAGAAAGGGAGAAAAAGGTAAAAAATTCGTCAAGATCATCCAAGCTTGCAAGTGGAATTCGTCGGGGGTGATCCCTATTAAGGTATGTGAGATCTTTTTGTGTTGGGTTAGTTCACCCACACACCAACTTGTTTCAATCCAATTGTTTTGAGTTGTTTACATGTTGAAGAAGTAAGGTTCTTGAAGAACAAATTGTAGAATTCTTGTTGGTTGAGTTGTTGATGCTTGGGGGTGAGTTGATTCATGTTTCCGAGTTGTTTTTCGAGTTAGATTGGTTGTATATTGAGGGTACAATTGATCCTAAGTGTTTGGGGAAGGAACTATGGAAGTTAGGGAAGTTTAGAGAGGAAGAACGGAAGAGAAAAGTCGGAAGTTGCTGGGCAAAAAGGGGCTGGGGGCGCCGCGCCTGCCAAAGCGCCACAAAAAACTCTCTGAAGTTTGGCCTCTGGCGTGTCGCGCCAGCCAGAGCGCCAACCAGACTTCTCTGAAGTTTGAGGGCTGGATCCCCGCGTCTCTCAGAGCGCTAAGGACATTAGTTCTCCCCATTCGTTCCCCACCTTTTCGTACTTGTTCCTAAGCGATGTACCTATGGTACATTCAAACATCATGAAATCATCCATAAACATG
>NW_006239062.1:743027-743198 GCF_000226075.1 Solanum tuberosum | reverse complement strand
GATCTTAAGTGTTTGGGGAAGGAACTATGGAAGTTAGGGAAGTTTAGAGAGGAAGAACGGAAGAGAAAAGTCGGAAGTTGCTGGGCAAAAGGGCTGGGGCGCCGCGCCTGCCAAAGCGCCACAAAAACTTCTCTGAAGTTTGGCCTCTGGCGTGTCGCGCCAGCCAGAGCG
>NW_006239062.1:725817-742454 GCF_000226075.1 Solanum tuberosum | reverse complement strand
AAATCATATGAGCTAAGTATATTTTTGGAGTAGTATTGAGCACCGATATGGGGATGCGAGTTCATATTAACTCAAGCCTCCATAAACTATGTAGTCATCATGGGTAGTAAATTAAATGATCATACTTTTTAGATGACTCATTAAGATGCTTTTAGCATAGACTAGTGGATCCACTAAGGTAAGCGTTCTATATGACGGCAAAGTATAGGATAGTTCTGGCAGCGTGGGCAAGACGATGTATCACCACTTAGGCTCATAGTGGTGGTTGTCGGTTAGAGAATCTCCCACAAAAGTTATATTACTTTTATATTTAAGTAAAGTTGAGTTTTGTTATTGCTTTTATCTTTAACAAACTAGTTGTTTACACTATTTTACAAGCTTTTATATATATTGCATGTGTCTTATTGCTTTATATTGAATTCAGTTGTTTATGAGTTAAACAGACCCAAGGTAAGTGTTCATTTGTACTCCTTTCAAGCTTAAGTTGTGGTTTAACATTCCAACTCGCATACTCGTACATTCAATGTACTGATGTCAGTTGGTCTGCATCTTATTATGATGCAGACACAGGTAACCAGGATCAGCATCCAGCACGCCGTTGATCCACTTGAGCACTCCAGAGTCAGTGGTGAGCCTCCTTGCATTCCGGAGGACTCTTTTATTTCGCTTTCATAGTTTTCTTTATTAGGATGTTGTGGGGTCTATCCCAACATCCATCTCAGTATTATAGAGGTTTCATAGACAGTCAGATAGTTAGTATTGAGTCTCTCATCTATGTATTTGCAGATACTTTGTTTTGAGACATAAGTTGTCATTTTGGCTAAGATGTTATCATTTAAACTATTGTATTGAGTTTATTCTATTGAGTTAAGTCTTCCGCTGAGTTAAGTAAGCCAGGCCAAGGGTCCGCTTGGGGCCAGCGATGGTCTTCGAGTGTCGGTCACGTCCATGGTGTAGCCTCGGGGCGTGACAGAAGTATTCGTGAAATATATTTTTTTATGGAGTCTTTCAAAACATTTCATATTTGATTCCAATGGAATTTTCCATAACTTGATTCCTATAGAAACTTACCATAATTTGGTTCCTAGGAAAATTTACCATAATTTTATTTCAAATATGGGTTTTCCATAATTTGTAGGAACACAATTTATGTACTTTTGATTTCTATAAATACACATGCTCTTACAATGGTTGATTGTCAACTTGAGGCATACCAAACTCAATTTTCATTACTTTTTTTTCAGCGCAGCACGCCTGCGGTAGAAAGTTCATAACTTGTTGTAGCAACATCGAAATCATGATTCGTTTGATATTCCAGAAACTAGACTCAGAGGACTACGACATATCCAAAATTCAAAATCAAAATCCTTCTGAATTGGTGGAAATTAATTTTTGAAGTTTACTATCAAATCTGTCTTTTTTTTTATAGCTCTATGCAGTCTCGCCATAACATCTCTATCTTGGTGTAGAAGATTCTAAATGACAAACGACTTAATTCTATAGAAATTATACATCAAAGCCTACAACATATCCAAAAATAAAGGTAAAACTCTTCATTGATTGATGAAAATTATTTTTTTGAAGTTGGTCTTCAATTCTATCATTATTGTTTTGCAGATTTGTGGAGTCTCACCAAAACATTTGTATCTTGGCGTAGGAGAGCTCGAGTGGAGAGCGATGTTAGGACCAAAAATAAGCAAGTGTAATGCGGAAGCTAGCAAAGCAAACCTCGAAAGACCATGAGTAAGAAGACAAACGAGAAACACACCAAAAGAGACAAATTTAACGTGGTTCGGTCAATTGACCTACATCCACAAAGGAGATGAGCAATCCACTATAAATATGAGAGTACAAAATATAGAGAGAAACAACCTCAACCAATTCACTCGGAATACAAGGAGGTACACAAAATTTTCCTCCATAACCGCAACTCTCAAAACCCTAGGACTACATTGTGAATGCTAATTAAGTTACAAGGAACAAACCTATATTTATAGAGTCCTAACACCTTTCCTACAAGAAAAGGACTAGTCAAAATATTAAAACCTTTTCCTAAAAGGAAAACCTATTTATGTAAGAAATCAGGGAAAATAAAACCCAACAAATCTCCCCTTTAGCCTGAATTTCTGACAAAATAAATTTCTCCACCTTCTTCGCATAATCTTTAGGATCTTGCATCTCTTCTCTATAATCTACTCCATCAAATCTACGTCTCGACACAGAGAACCTCTCTGAAACATTTCTCCAACAAAAATCTTCATTACTGTCAAAGAGGTTGCGGCTATAACTACACCCGCCTAGATGAACACCCATCTCTAACATGGCTCCATAATTGAATCATGACTTTGATACCACTTGTTAGGACCGAAATAGACAGGTGTAATGCAGAAGCTAGCAAAGCAAACCTCGAAAGACCATGAGTAAGAAGACAAACTAGAAACACACCAAAAGACAAAGATTTAACGTGGTTCGGTCAATCGACCTACGTCCACAAAGGAGATGAGCAATCCACTATAAATATGAGAGTACAAAATATAGAGAGAAACAATCTCAACCAATTCACTCGAAATACAAGGAGGTACACAAAATTCTCCTTCATAACCGCAATTCTCAAAACCCTAGGACTACATTGTGAATGTTGATTAAGTTAGAAGGAACAAGCCTATATTTATAGAGTCCTAAAACCTTTTCTACAAGAAACGGACTAGTTAAAATATTAAAACATTTTCCTAAAAGGAAAACCTATTTATGTAAGAAATCAGGGAAAATAAAACCCAACAAGCGACTCGATTTTATAGAAAATAGACTCTTAAGTCTACAACATATCCAAAAGTCAAAGTTCGTATGGATTAACCAAAATTGATTTTCTTTAAGTTAGCGATCAAATTGACTTTGTACAACATCATGAGTTTACTTATCTGCATCTTCGTCGAAGAGCCACATATTGATTTGATTGAGAATTTTGTCATCATCTACATGGAGAAAGAACAAAAATCTCTTAAGTCAATATGACCATATTCATCATGACGAGTGTGAGATCATATGACCCAATTTTCACCATGCCGACTTGAAGCTTCGTGTAATTGGCACCGTGAGACATATCACTTTTTTTTGTAGGTTTACGATGGACCAAAAATAGCCTTAATATCATATCATAAAAATGAGGGGTAATCCATATTGACGAGGAACCACTTGGTGCATCTTCGTTTGTAGTTGTGATTTTGACGACGAATCATACTTGGTGTAATATTTTAGCGATTGTGGCTTTGGTGGAGATGAACCACACTTTGTGCATCTTCTTTTGTAACCGCGACTTTGACGACGAACTACATTTGCATTTTATTTTGCATTTGCGGCCACACATGAAGCATCTACTTTTGTAGTTTCAACTTTGATGACGAACCACACTTGGTGCCTCTTCTTTTGCAATTGCAGCTTTAGCAACGAACCAAACTTAGTACATCTTCTTCTACAATTACGGCTTTGATGACGAATCATACGTGGATCATCTTCTTTTAGAGTTGTAGTTTTGATGACAAACCACACATGAAATATCTTTTTTTGCAGTTGCGGCTTCGACGACGAACCATACTTGATATCTTTTTTTTTGTAGTTTCAACTTTGATGATGAATCACACTTGGTGCCTCTTCATTTGCAATTGCGGCTTTAGCGATGAACCATACTTAGTACATCTTCTTCTACAATTGTGGCGTGGATTATCTTCTTTTAGAGTTATGGCTTTGATAAAGAACCACACATAAAATATATTATTTATTTATTTGCAATTGCAGCTTTGACGATGAACCACACTTGATGCCTCTTCTTTTGAAGTTGCGACTTTGACAACGAACCACACTTGATGCCTCTTCTTTTGCAGTTGTGACTTTAACGACGAACCACACTTAGTGCACCTTCTTCTAAATTGAAGTTTGGCGACGAATCACAATTTATGTCTCTTCTTCTGTAGTTTTGACTTTGCTGAGAAAGAGATTTTGGTGTAGTGTGTCCTAGTTCTGGAGAACAACTACTTGTCACATGATCAACTTCACAAATCAGACTTCAAAATATGCCCCCATGCCAAAGATAGAGGCTCACTTACGACTTCATCAACCCAAAAAAATATTTGAAGTGATGATGTTTAATGAAGAGGTGATGCGAACTTGATAAAGACATCTGAGACGAGTTGACAAATCACTTTTTGATGTTTGATTTTTTTTCCTACTTAGACATTTTGTATAGGATGATATGCCCATTTTTTCATCCCTTCCTTATGATGTGTAAAAACTCTTGCAATTTTGAAGCAATAAAATGTATTTAATTTACACTTCAATGCAAAACATGTGAGTTTTTTTTTCTAATTTGTCTAGGCCACTTATTTCAAGGTTTTCAACCTATTGGATTTTTTTGGACCATATATATTTAAACTCGTGAGGGCCAAAAGCAACAACTTGAAGATTTAACTCATTTTCATGGGGCTTTTCTGACTTGAAGACTTGACTTGCATTTGAGAAGCATCATGATTGAAAACTTAGCTCGAATTTGAAGATCTTCAAAACTTGAGACTTAGCACGAATTTGATGAGCTTCATGACATGTATTTTAGACTTGTGCATCGAGAAGAATTTTGACTTGAGATTTTGTTTGAATTTGATGAATTTGGAGACTTGAAGTTTCTGCTCAAATTTGAGAAACTTCTTGACTTAAAAACTTAGCTCGAATTTAATGAGCTTCATGACATATATTTTTGACTTATGCGTCAATGAGCATTTTGATTTGAAGATTTTGCGCGAATTTGATGAGCTGTGAAACTTGAAGATTTTTGCTCAATTTTGAGAAGACTCGTGACTTGAAGACTTAGCTTGAACTTAACGAGCTTCACGACATGAAGATTTAGCTCGGATTTGATGAGCTTTATGCCATGAAGACTTAACTCGAATTTGAGGAGCTTTGGCGCTTGAAAATTTGGCTTGAATTTGATGAATTTCACGACATACATTTTAGGCTCATACGTTAAGGAGCATTATGACTTGCAGTTTAGACTCGTACGTCAAAGAGCATGTCAACTTACATAGACTCTTCAATTTCGATTTCGGATGAAAACTTGTCTTCATCCTCAATGTCAATTATATTTCCTTTGTAAGTTTCGAAGTTGGACAACTCTTGATCTCCATTTGAAGTAATACTCAACTCCATATCATGAGCACACGTTGCTAGTTCTTCAAACATTTTAGGCTTTATGCCTTGCAATATGTAACGAAGATCCCAATGCATACCTTGGATGCATATTTCGATCCCAGAAGCTTCACTAAGGCAATCTTTGAAGTTAAGGCTCAAGCTCCTCCAACGATTTATGAAGTCAATGACTCATTTATCATTTCTTTGACGGGCATTTGCAATCTCTATCATACTTACCACACGCTTTGTGCTATAAAAACGCTTAAGGAATTGTTGTTATATCTGCTCCCAGTTATCGATGGAACTAGACTCAAGATTTATGTACCATTCGAAAGTAATTCCCGTGAGAGACCTAACAAACTGCTTAACAAGATCACCATATGTTCCAGCATTATTGCAAGTTTCGACAAAGTGTGCCACATGTTGTTTCGGATTTCCATTGTCGTCGAATTGCTGCAACTTAGAAGATTGGTAGCCAGCATGCATTTTTAGGTTATCAATTCTTTGAGAATACGACTTTACGTATACGAGATAAAACTTGGACGTGGACTCAGATTTATCTTTGATAGCCTTTTTGATGAAATCCTTCAATTTATCAATAGGAATCAGACCTTCGACAGATACTTGAAACTCTTTGATGATTGTTTCTTGTTTTGTGAAGGACTCTATTTTCTCATGAGTTTCATGAAGATTTTCACATAATTGGGTGGATTCTCTTTTCTCCATATTCTCCATCATGTTTGTCAACTTGGTAATTTGGACGTCTTGATCTTTGATGTGCTTTGATAGGCCTTCAACTGCTTTCGTCAAATTTGCAAGTTGTTCTTCTATGGTAAAAGTTTCGACCACCATCGCATTATCATTGTAGGTGATGGAGAATAACATTGATTTTCCAAACATGAGATGCAAACATGTTATGTGAGGTAGATCTCGTGCTTAAAATATCATTATCGGCTGAAGCGAAGGGCTTTTTGGATGTAGATAGGCTCAATTGGGCAAGAACCCTCTTGACCATTTCAGCGATGTCTTCTTTTGCGGCTTTTGCAGGAGACTTTACACCTTTTGGAGACTAAACAATAGCAGATCCAGATGGCACTAGGGAGGCTTGTTGTCCTAGCAATTTTGCTTGGTTCCTTGTGACAAGTCACATGATTCCTGTAGTAACATCAAGGATGTTTTTCACATCAATGCAGAATTTGGATCCATCATTTTTTGCGGATGCAGATGTAGATGCGAATGCAGATGCAGATGTTGATACAGATGCAGATCCAGATTTGGATGTAGATACATATTTTGAGTTGATCTTCTTGAAAGTCATCTCGGTGTTTTTTACCTTTGATTTTTTGGAAGAGAAGATATGAGAGGTAAAGATTGTCCCACTAGGCGTGCCAATTTGTAAGCGTCTAAAGTTTCGTCCCTGAAATACATCAAACAGGAAAGGAAAATAGCAAGCAAACAACAGTATTTGTATTTGAATTTATGTGAAGGTTAAAATCTTTAAGAAAAGATATGTAATCCCCTGATTCTTATCTTCACAGATGTTCTTGATTTGATGGAATACTTGCGGCTTAACACTTGGAGCGAAGACTTCTTTGGATGCGGAAGACTTGCAGATCACCACTGAGGAGCAAGGATTCTCTATGTATTTCTCTGTGTATGTTCTTTTTTTCTTCTTTTTCCTTTTGGTCTTACGAAGACCTCTTTATATAGGCTTAAGCTAGGGTTTTAGGGGTATTTTCGTCCAAGCAATTTTGGCCCTTGGACTTGAAGAACATGAGTTGGGCTCGTCTTGTCAACTTAATGGACTGACCCAAATGTAATTTGGACTTTATTTAAGTCATATATTTTGACTTAAATATTAATCCAATGTTATTAACCAGTAATTTGACTTGATCAATATATCATGAATTTATGGATTAATCCAAAATTTAATATGGATTTATCAATAAAATTTCACTGTCTACAATCTTTTCTAATAAGTTTTTATCTAAATGTATGATATTAATCTCTTCAGAGGTTTATTCTGTTTAGAATATGAACATAGGAGAGATCAAAATGTATGAAGTACAAAGTCTATTACTAAAAATAGCTTAAAGCTAAACTACATGAAAAATATCAAAAAAAAAAAACTTTTTGTGAGTTACTCTATATAACAGTTTTTGTACATGTCTGGACTAGGTCCTTGAAGATGTTGAAAATGTTTTGAAAGTAGAGATGATTCAAGTTCTATTGTTCATTAATTAGTATTTATTTGATTGATTATTAATCACAAATGATTATTTGCGAGATTTCTCTAATAAAAAGGGGAATGAATGGTAAGAAGTTGCCTATCGAATTAGAATGAGTGGATACATGCACGATCCGATAAATTGAATTGTGACAGTGGGCTTTTATAAAAATATGTGTCCTCTTGAGCATTTTCATTAAAAATAATAATAATAATGTTTGTCTAGAAATAGAAGGAGAACAAAATTGATAAGTTTTTTAAATAATTAAAGAACTATAACTGATAAGTGTATATTTAAGGGGTCAGTTTAAACGGAGATTATTTATGACATTTTCTCTCATAAGCTATATGTCAAATTGCATAAAATTGGGGTGTTGATTGCAAAGAGTAGCAAAATTTAGGGTGCAAAAGGCAAAGAGGCCGTGAAAATTCACAACCTTTTTCGGTGGGGGTAAGAGGACTGAGAAGAAGCAACGCAGCAATGGCAGCTGGACTTGCAATCGGATTTAGTGCTGTTAGGCCACCATTAAAGCAAGCACTAGGAGTGAAAATCCTCAATTACCAAAAGAGCAAATGGGTCTTTAGCCCTTTGGCTTTTTCATCATCTTCTTCTTCTTCTTCAACATCAAGAAAGCTAATACTCTATTCAAAGCCTGGTTGCTGTTTGTGTGATGGCCTCAAAGAAAAACTCAATGCTGCTTTCTCTCTTTCCAGTCCCCATTCTCTACACGACGTTCAATTACAGGTTGTAGGACAACTTTGCTGTATATGAACTTCCCTCAGTGTTTTTTTGAAGTTTGATTTTATGGGTTTTGACAGGTTAGAGATATAACTAGCAATCCTGATTGGGAGAAGGCTTACCAATATGAAATACCTGTGTTGGCTAGAGTGCGTCCTGATGGCACTGAGGTTAGATTAGCTTTTCATTGTTGTATGCTACTTGTGATACTGTTTGGACATAATAATTGTGGTAATTTTTATCATCTTCTGAGTGCAACTCATTGTACTAATTTTAATGTTGGTTTCAAAGAAAAATTGGGAGTCTATTAGTAGGGCGCTAGGAGAAGATGAAGGAAAAGGATTGCGAAAACATCTTTTTTCTTCCTCTTCTTTCTATCACTTAAAACCAATCAACTCTCCACGGAATGTACTACTTACCGGGATTTGTTTATCTTGCATGCAATACATGATAAATTCATCAAATTGTAGAGATAACTTTCATCATGTAGTTATGAACTCCACACAAGTAAGGACCCGTTTGGCCATAGATTTCCCAAGTAATATTTGGAGAAAAATTTGGCAAGTAGTGTTTGTCCATATAATTTGTCATTATTTGGCAAATATCCCAAATTTCCAAATACTAGTTTTTCTAGTATTTGGGCCAAATCTCATTATTTGGGATCTTTTAAAAATTGAAATTTTACACCAAACTTTTATCCTTTACAAAACACCCTCTATAGTAGTTGTTTGCGTTGTATTACACAATTTTTTTACGTAAACACCAACGTAGTGATGAAATATTCAATGAATATGAAAGTTATGATATGGTTGTTGATGAAAATGATGAACAATCGGCTCAAGACTTTGTCTACTTCACGATGTATGGAATGATGCTTGTTGCACTCACTCCAAACTACCACATTGCTCCAGTTTCATGAAATCTACTTGTTATTTGTTGCAACGAAGATCCAATTGACTTGTAATACAAACTTATGGTTAGTTTTGATAGTTTTTAAAACTTATGGGTATAAATCATATTTTTCTAAAAAAGTGAAATATGTTTCCCAAATACTATGGCCAAACACATGGTAAAATTTCACCCAATAAATATTTGCCAAGAATATTTGAAAATCTATGGCTAAACACTAACTAAGTGTGGCGCTGGATCACCTCCTGTATGAAATGATCCAGTATTTTTCAATAGTAGGTTGGATTGCATATGTGGCTACTTAAAGTTTCATGGTTTGGTATGAAAATTAGAAAAGAAAGAGGGGAGCTTTTTCTGCAGAGCTTTAGATATGAAAGAGCTATGGCAGAGCTCAGCCCATGGATGGCTTGAGCAATGGAAGCACCAAAATCTCTCCAATGGCTTTCATGTGTGCTCTTAACTTACATTTTTTTTCAATTTATTCCATCTAACCAGTAAAAAGTAAAAAAAAAAAAACCCAATATTTGATTTATCCAACAGGAAACAATCAAAGATAATATAGAAATTTTTAATAAATGGTTATCTAGCAAACAACAGCTACTTGAATTGGTTGAGTGGTCATTCACATGTTATTCCAATGGAGTTGCATTGGTTCTCAAGAGCGTTAACTTCACTAGGGATGACTAAGACTTTTTCGACAAGCAAAAGAGTGCTGTATTTTGGTGAATGTTGAGTCTTGCTTGAACAAGAATGATAAGAAGGCAGAGAGATAGAAGAGATAGGTGTGTATGGGAGGCATGAAGTCCATTGGGTGGTGGATCTTCCAGTATCCAGAACATGAATATAAGTAGTTTCTTGAATCCTAGCTTACCATCTCCTTAACTAAAAATAACCCTTTATCATTATATAAAGGGAAAGGGGCAAATAAACTCCCCAACTTTGTTTCTCCTCTGCTGTCACACATGAGTTAGAAATTCTAAATCCTACTTTTATAAGGGAAGAGAATAATGGAGTGGTGTCATAATGGAAGAACATCAGATGCCATGAAATTGGTTCTTCCTATCATTGATAGAGATCTGAAATAGAAGAAGTAAATATAGTTTTACAGTCATTGAATAGTGCAGGAGATTGAAACCAATTGGATAACACATCTCTTGTAAATCTTGTAGCTTGTATTTTGATTGAGATCTAAATTTTCATGCGGTTTTATCGATAAAGAAAAATACATTCGCATTTAAGTGTGCTACATTGTACCACTTGTTGCAGTGACTCCCCAAGTATCTTTATACTCCATTTCTTCATCTCTTGATAAGTTGTAATATAAGCCATATCTGTGTACTGAGAGTTTGTACACTGGTGCACTCAGTAATTTTATATTTAAACTTTTGAATATTGTAACTCATGGACTGCAGTTCCCTCGAAATCAGAAAGTGAAGAGAAGTTTTGGTACAATTAGTTAGTATGCCTTTTGTTTTCAAAGAGAGGACTAGGCAAGATCCATGAGTTTGGAGTTATTCAGCTTACTCATCTTGAGGAAGATTTTTTTTATGACTACCTGACAGTTACCTAACAGTTGAACATCCAAATTAGTGTCCATGTTTGGCTGATGTGCTTCATCAAAATCTCAAAAGCGTATACACAAAACATGTTGAACCATCTACCCCACAAAAAAAAAATGGAGGCAGAAGGAAATCAGTTAAAGGGTATATCTTGCAAATTATTATTTTTTTATGACAAGGGAAACCCGCAGCCGCTACCCTTTGGGTGCGCACAGGGTAAAACCCCCACTCCTATGCAGTAGCTTGCAAACCACACTGGAGAGGTAACCTGCACTAGGCAAAATTTTAGATATCTAGGCTCAAACTTATGGGATAAAGGTATGTTAGATAAAGATGTAAGGCATAAAATTAAAGATTGGATGGTTGAAATGGAGTTTTATGAGAATTTTCATATGATAGGAAATTACCTAACAAAGTGAAAGGTAAATTTCTACTGCTCTTCTTTGAGATCAGCAATGTTTTACGAAGTAAGACAAGTATTGTGGGAATAGAGATGTTAAGAGTAGCACATATAGAGGATAAAGTCTGATAAGGTTGCTTGAGATAGTTCAATCAGGCTTATGTTTTTCTTTCACTAATGCACCTGTCAATATATTTGGCGTTGTGATGATCCAAGTATCTCAAAGAGGATGAGATCAGTGTTATTAAAAGCGAAAAGCGTAAAAAAGCTCTAAGGTCAGTGGGGGCTTTAAGCACAAAGCGCAAATAAAGCGTGGGCTTTAATAGAAAAAAGGCGCAAAGGGTGAAAAAATAAAATGTGTATGTTTAGCCCAAAACTAATAATTATAAACATGAATGACAAATATATGACCAAAGAAATTGAATTTTTTATGATTAAGTGAAATATCAATTGTTTAGTGTCACTTCTTCATAAGAGGCTCATTGAAAAGGAAAGTTTTTCTTAGAACTTTGATGATGACACTGAAGCGCACATAAAGCGAGGCGAAGCGCTCAACACGTTTTGAGCCTCGCTTTAGGGCTTAAGCGCGCTTAAAGCGCGCCTTTGATAACACTGGATGAGATAAACTTAAATCACATGAAAGAAAGTTGTTTACGGATGTCAAATAATGCCAACTAGTGGATGTTTATGCTTAGTTTTGTTGTTACACTACATGAAATTTGGTGCGTATAAGTCATCTTAGTTTTATAGATACTTGTAAGTCAGTGTAGAAATAAGTGTGAGTTTAAGAGAATTTCTAGTTTATTACAAAAATCATAATTTGCCTTAAAAGAAAAATTATTTAGTATTAAAAATGAATAGTACAAGAATTGAGCAGGATGGATATAGAGGTTTCATATAGCAAACCTTAGCTAGTTTGGAGTTGAGGCATAGTTTGTGCATTGATTGTCATATAAAATGACCATTGACTATTCAGAGAACCTTATATCTGCTTTCTGGAAATGTCTTCATTTAGTCTGTATACATAATGTTGGTTTCTCTATCGTCTCTTTTGTGTGGAGCTGCCAGGAACTACTGAATCTATATTCAAGATCATATGGTGTTTTGATGATTGACAAACATTGTACAAGTGACAATCTATGCACAAGAAGAAAGAAATATAAGAACCAGGTCCATAGTAGATCTCCAACGAACGGTGAAGTTGGCAACACTGCGGGGGAACTGCTCAGAAGACCTGTTCCTCTCAGAGAATGGAGACTGTTTTGAGTCGACAAGAAGAAGCTATGCCACATGCACAAAAAGGAAAGCCTGGAGAATTGTAATTATTCTTAATTCAATTCTACAAGGAACAGGAGTTCAAGAATCGGAAAGTTACCATAATTGAACATATGAAATTACCATAGGATTTAGAGAAGAGAGGTCGTATGCATGGAGTCAAATCCATGTCATATAAGGATTGATTTGGGGGTTTTACCCTGTGCGCACCCAAAGGGTAGCGGCTGCGGGTTTCCCTTGTCATCAAAAAAAAAAAAGAAAAAAAAAGGATTGATTTCTTTGAAATTCTTGGTTGGATTGGGATGACTACAAGTGTCTATTCTACTCGTATATAAAGCCCATTGAAAATGCTGAAGAAAGCTGACCATCCACAAAGAAATATTATAGAGTTAGAGCAAAGTCTGCACGAGAGAGTCTTGAGGAAAGAGAGTCAACTGCAACAACGAGAGAACCTGTTCCTATGAAGTGTTCCTCTCAAGTTATATCTTTACTGTTCTTGAGTTGTAATAGTTAGATTCTTGTGGTTTCAAAACAAGATCTGGAATACATTCTTAGTTGACTGTACTAGGTGTTGTTTTGTATTGTAAAAGAACTTCTTTGACTGGGTAGAGTCATTGAAGAGTTGGAGAGTGACCAACACTTAGGGAGAATTGTTGAGGGTAGAAGCAGGAGTGGTAGGGAAACAGTTCCTAAGGTGTACAAGGTAAGTGGTAGAAGGGAAGTTGTAACCTTAAATTGCTAGAGTTCTAGTGAAGAGTTGAGGAAAATCCTGTAGTGAGAGATCGTGATTTTTGCCTCCCTTGAGCAAGGAGTTTTCCATGTAAAAATCCTTGTGTTGATTTATTATTTCCCACTTTACCTTTATGCATAGTTACTCAAAGAACCTGATTCTTTGAGACAGTAGGTTGCATCAATTTAACATTTTGGTCATGGTGGTCTTCTCTGTTGACTAAACAAATATGTAGTGGTCTTAAAAAACTTCTGGTGCATTATACCTTAAGGGATCATTTGGTACAAGGGATAAGAATTAATTTTAGGATCAGTTTATCTCATGTTTGGTTGGGATAAAATCGTAGGATAACTTATCCCGGTATTGTGGTGTTATTTTTATCCCATACTGAGGGTGGGATAACTAATCTCGGGATAACTTGTTCCCCAACCAAACGAGCCCTAAGAGTTCACTTGGTACATGGGATAAGGATAATAATCTCAGGTTAAATTTGGGATTAACTTTATTCCATGTTTGGTTTGAGGTTAAATTAGTTAATCCCGGGATTATTTTATCCCACCATTTGTACTAGAATGGTAGAATTACTATCCCATATAGAAGGTGAGATAAAATAATCCATGGGATATTATCCCAACCAATGAGATATCTTATCTCATCCCGCGTACCAAACGACCCCTATAAGATAAGGAAAAAAACTATCCTTGTTCAGTGCTATGAGGTACTTTTTGAGTGATTACAATACGGTGCAAGTTGAATGCTCTCTTTCCCCAATCAAAATTCTCAAGCAGTTGCATATTGCGGAAGCTTAGTTATCCCAGTGCCTTGGTTAACAATTAACTTGTCATTAACAACCTAACTTATCACTACATACGGTAAGTGCTCCATAAAGAGTTGAAGCTGCCATAGGCAATATATCCTCTACCATGTGAACCTTTGGTTTTTTTCATGCAGTTATTCTTTCATTTATATAACATGTTTATGGAAAATTACAAAATGTTGAGATATGAATTCTCATCACTGAATGTATTGCGCAGGAGGTACTTCCTAGATTATCTCCTCGTCTAGGTGTTGAGGCCATCCACAAGAAGATTGCAGCTGCATTGACTGAATGAGCTTTCTCTCAATAACAATTTTGAAGCCAGTCTTTGCTCATGCTGTAAGTGTGAGAGATAATATGGAGAACTGTCTTCTTCTTCCTCTCCCTTTTACTGTGTATCTTGCAACCGTACCACCACCAAACCTTGAGACTATGGTGGACATATACAGTTTGACTGTGTAATACGCCATAGGATACCGACTATGAACTAGATATTTCTACATTTTACCGCTAATGAAGCTTGTCGTTTTAGCTCCATTCTTGGCACAAGGTGATAGACAAAAACTCTTGTTAAAATCCAATTTGACAGAGGTAATATTGTACTAGATAGGCTTCATATTTTGTCCTGACAAGTGCAGGGAAACAGGTGGGCTGACTTGGTAGATATCCAAATCTTACTAAAAACTCTGGAGCATGATATAAAAGGACGGCGTTTCCAAATCATCCTACAACTTTGGAGCCATTTACTAAAAACTTGGCCTTTGCTGGTGTTTGCACATAAATGATTTGGTGAATATGCATAATCTTTGGTTAATTTCCCACAAGATTACCTTAGGTTGCTGGTCTATGATGAAGACTTAAAAGCATTCAGACCTAGCGTTGATTTCTTTTAGTGAAGAGAGAAATTTTCTTGTGAGTTAAAACTGCCATTGAAGATAAAGAATTCCATGAATAAATACTTTTAAGTAATACCATGGATAAAAATCATGACAAATAGTGATTCTTTCACTTCAATGATTTTGCTTCTTTTATTTTTACTATTTATTTTCTTATTTTATGCCAAATTGTGATGAAACACTTGAGTGTTTTTATTTTATTTTGATACGTGGGAAGACAATCATATAAGGAGAGATGAGGAAGAAAGGGAGTGAGGAGTGAGGAGAGATGCCTTCAACGATATACTCATTTGATACATCTTCTCAATCAAATATATATTGGAGATGTATTATTGCCTTCTCTTGTTCATCAACTTGAACAACTCAAACCTCATTCTTCTGCACGTGGGAAGTGTTGGTTTTAGAGCTTAAATTGTTAATGTAATGTATAATTACTATATTTTTATAAAATTACATTTAATGTGTGTGGCAGATATAGAATTGAGGCTCCATACTTAGATTATCTAAACAGTAGGAAGTTTCAAGAATCTTGGGTCTATTATTCAAGGAAATGGGAAGATTGATGAGGATGCCACCAACTTTATTGGTGCGGGGTAGATCAAATGGAGGCTTGCATCCGGAGTCTTGTGCGATAAGAAAGTGCCACCAAAACTTGAAGGCAAGTTCTACCTAGTGGTAGCCAGACCAACTATGTTCTATGGGTGGACTGTTGGCTAGTCAAGAACTCTCACATTCAGAAGTTGGAAGCTGCAAAATAAGGATGTTGCAATGGATGTGTGTGTAAGATCCAGTGCTTTTTCTCTAATCGTGCAGAATATATGTGGCGTAGTATGGCATGGTCATATGAGGTGTATATGACTTTGTATCGTACATTGGAGATTAAGATTGCAAGTAGGTGGCAATATCAAGTAACTAAACTAAAGTTTTAGGTCAAAGGGACCCCTCAAACAAGTTCATGATAAAAGAAATGGCTCGGGTAGAACTTCACCCGTTTGAAAGGTTTAACTTGTCTCATACCTTGTGGATAAGCCTATGAGTGCAAAACATGCTAATAATAGTGTGTTATGAGGTATTATAATAGCACAAGGGTCGTATGTTAAGTTTGTAGGTCAAGAATATTAGTGAAACTAAAGTCGGCAAAAGTTATCGAAGTTTCTCTAATAATATTTTCTTAACTTTGGATCAAATGTCTTAGATGTTTTCTCCCAATATACAAAGAGTTAGAAGGCCTATCACCCATTAAATCGAATGCCTACGAGTCTAGTTTGCAACGCACAAAACACCGTATCCAACCGACATCGGAGTAAAAGGTTATGAGGGTTTTACTACGGACTGTCAGGGCAGAATTCGGGTTGGGTAAAAAATGTGGTATGTCGGCTTACTCAACATTTTAAGCCATGAAAACATTTCATTTTACTTCCAAACCATAAAGAAAGCTTAAGAGAGAGTTCCTATGGAGTACTTGCACGATGAACGTCAATTTTTGACGATTTCTACCATTAAAGATTGCCCCCGTGCCTAGAAACGTGATCTTTGCACGTGGCAATCGTTTTCCCCTTCTATTAGCTGCGTTTGGAGAAAGTTTTTGAAGAAATAAATTTGTAGTTATTGGTGTTTCTTTAAGGTTTACACTTGGTTAACTAAGGTAATCATCTCAGGACTCTTTTATGATTGTTTTTATGAAGTTCTACGGACATTTCGGCAAGTTGAGGCCATTTGGCAAATCTGTCGATTTAAGAACAATTACGAGCTGTTTATAGGTATGTACCAACTGTGTATATATAGTGTTTGCGAAGTTTTGGACATAAGAAACAACTTTTGTGAAGGAACTACAGTCTTTCGAGCGTTCATTAGAAAGTTATGTTAAGGCTATTCCCTACTTACGGCATGTTTCCTTAAAGCTTAGGAGT
>NW_006239062.1:724350-725054 GCF_000226075.1 Solanum tuberosum | reverse complement strand
TTTACATACTAGTACATTTTTATTCGTACTGACGTCCCTTTGCCTGGGGACGTTGCTTTTTGTTTTGTGCGAGCAGGTACATGCAAGGACTCTAATCGACCCACTCGTTAGAATTCAGGTTCAATTGTTAGTTGGTAAGCTCCATCTTATCCTGGGGCTATCAGAGGATGTTTACTTTTGTTGTACAGTTTGGGTATAGTCGGGGTCTTGTCCCGACAGTGCTTATGTCACTCATAGAGGCTATTGTGGACACAATATTCTGGGTGTTCTTTTTGTATGTTTCAACCTCCAGCCAATAGTCTTGGCATGTATATATAGGTGTGTGTGTTCGTAGGTATGTTTTCGGTTGTGGCCTCGTCGGCTAGATAGTACATCTTTATTTTTTTGGGTTTGTCTACCATTGTTTGTATGGTTATTCTCTTTCAGGTCATGACCTCTGGGTCCAGGCTTCAATTTTTAAAGGTTGTGCTGCCTTTTTAGAGGTTGTGCTGCCTAATCTTTTTGCCTCACAAGTTTGGTTTAGCTAGTATGTTTCATTGGGTAACTCTATGTATTAGGGTATCGAGTGCCAGTTATGCCCCCTATTTTGGAGCGTGACGTTACAGGACCCTCAGTCAAACTGAGGATCCAAACGGTAAAAGCCGTGTCTAGTAGAGTCTTGTTTATGGGTGTGTTGTGCACCACACTTATAATCATGAGGCTTA
>NW_006239062.1:683899-716384 GCF_000226075.1 Solanum tuberosum | reverse complement strand
TATGATGCCGGTTCGCTACCGGAAAGCACCACCATTGCTAGCATTTGGTTGGGTATGTCATGCATTTGCATCTATATATATGTGTATTCACGACATACGATTATACGAGCATACTATGCATATTTAAGTAATAGGGGGCTAAAGGTCAGCCATGGAGATTATTTGGGTTTCAGTTTCAGGTGGTATCTTTATTACCCTTTTACAGTAAATGTTTATGATTTTACTTTTCGCTTTACATACCAGTACATTTTTATTCTTACTGACATCCTTTTGCCTGGGGACGTTGCTTTTTGTTTTGTGCGAGCAGGTACATGTAAGGACTCTAATCGACCCACCCGCTAGAATTCAGGTTCAGCTGTTAGTTGGTAAGCTCCATCTTATCCTGGGGCTATCAGAGGATGTTTACTTTTGTTGTACAGTTTGGGTATAGTCGGGGTCTTGTCCCGACAGTGCTTATGTCACTCATAGAGGCTATTGTGGACACAATATTCTGGGTGTTCTTTTTGTATGTTTCAACCTCCAGCCAATAGTCTTGGCATGTATATATAGGTGTGTGTGTTCGTAGGTATGTTTTCGGTTGTGGCCTCGTCGGCTAGATAGTACATCTTTATTTTTTTTGGGTTTGTCTACCATTGTTTGTATGGTTATTCTCTTTCAGGTCATGACCTCTGGGTGTAGGCTTCACTTTTTAGAGGTTGTGCTGCCTAATCTTTTTGCCTCACAAATTTGGTTTAGCTAGTATGTTTTAGTGGGTAACTCGATGTATTAGGGTATCGAGTGCCAATTATGCCCCCTATTTCGGGGTGTGACAGTGTGGACTTGGATAAAAAAAATGAGGATATATGGGACAAGGTGAGAGTGGCTTTAATGGAGGACAATATTCGGGAAACGAGACAGAGATGGTTCGGGATGTGAAGAGGAGAAGTGCGGATGCCCCATTGTAGGGGCGTGAGAGGCTGCTATGGACGATTTTAGAATAGGTAGAAGTAGACCAAATTAGTAATGGGGAGAGTTGATTAGACAGGATATGACACAGTTCTAACTTACCGAGGACATGACCCTGGATAGAAGGTTGTGGAGGACACAAATTTGGGTAGAAGGTTAGTAGAGAGTAGTGTGGTGTCTTGTTATTCGTCCTTACTAGTAGTTGCAATATTTCTCCTATAGTTTCGGATCCTTCAATTTATGTTATTATTTGTTGTCTTGTACTTGGACTGTCATATGATTTCACTGTAGTTAGTATCCTATGACCATCTATTGTCTTGTTCCCATATTCTATTCTTGTACTTTTATTACTTCATTTTTTGAATTGCTTTGGACTATTTTTTGTTAAGTCGACTGCCTATCGAAAACAATAATCTACCTCTGAGGTAGAGCCGTAGAGGTAAGGTCTATATACATTTTATCCTTTTATGAAATTACACTTAATATTTATCGTATGTATATAATAATTTTGTTAATTGTACACATTCATATCTTTTTAAGTAAACAATCTTGATTATTCAATACACATTCATATCTGTATTTGAATAAGACATGCCCAAAGGCGCGAAGATGTTATTGTCATGAAGTTGGAGAAATTCGTAATGTAAGAAATTGAAAACTCGTAGAAGCAATTGCTTATAAGCATAGGCAGAAGTCCGCCTACAATTTCAGCAAATAATAAAAAGCTAGAATTTTGATTTTTCAATCCGTGAATTCAATTCACAGTTCAAATTCAAACTGTGAATCGTAATGACAAGTCATAAAATTATACATAGATTTTTTCAACTAAAAGTAGAAGAATGATGCTGCATTTGGATTGCATTTATCCCCTGAACATAGGGCACTAGTAGTTTCTCTTACAGAAGATATGGTATCCGGCCTTTTCGTTCACTGTAGATCACAACAGTCTATTGCACAATACAAAAATATGAATACAAGTGAAAAAATAAAATGTTGTAATTGATCTATTCTGTAAGCTATTGTAGATCGTGTGATGCAAGAACGTGCAAAATTTGTCAAATCTAAATGAGCTTTTTCTTGCGAAAGAAGTTCTTCAGATAAAATACTTGCAGAACTGCAGCTGCTATGCATATACCAAGGGACATTATACTTAACCATGCCACTCTAGAATTGGTTTTCTCGTTTTCTTCCCTCATTACTGCTTCCCTGTGAACGAGATATAAGAATAAACCATGTTAATTGTGAGGTAGGAGACAAAAGAAGGATAAAAGTATCGGTTACACCAAGGTTCTGCAAGAATGTTTTCGTCATTTCTTCGTGAAACTGGTGATACAATGTAATACCCTATTAAGAGTCTTCATAGGATTCAATAAGCACAACAGCAACTATGTTCACTACAAAAGCCAATGTCTATTACCCTTGACATTTTTGAAACTATTTGCCATTACTTCTAGCTCTCTCCAATTAAGGACAGTATCAGAGAATTACAAATTTGAGTATATAATTATAAGTTATCTACTATCCTACATTCCTTTCTCCACGATAAATTTCCTCCGTTGTCTTTTGGATACTGCAGGAAAAAAGTCTGCTTCTTATCGCTATAAATATGCAGAAGCAGACTCCTAGTGGGAAATATAACTCATAAATTTGTAAAAATGAAATAAGACTAGAGGCGTTAGAAACCAACATTGGCACATACTCACGAAAGGACCATAAAACAAGAGGAAAATGTATAATACCAAAAAGTCAAAAGTATTCGCAATAGAAATGAAAACAAACAGCAAACACATATTATCCGGGATGTGGAGCACATTTGAAAAGGTTAGTATGTACTTACCTATCCTTCAGGTACTCTAAATTTTCATGAATGGCTTGCACTATCCCTTCAAGTTTCACCAACTCAAGTTCGACACCCTACAAGGGAAAAATATATGATGAAAGAATACAACATGCAGAGTTAAATAAAAGGAGCATACACAATAACTAATCCCCTCCCAATCTGGCCTTGTAGGGAATTGGTGCAGATGGAAAATATACACTTGTGAACTTACTTCTATCTTATCCTTCCTTGCAACTGATTCCCAATCCTTTGCACTGATTCCTGTCTTCCAGTCAATGCCGATAGTAACAGCTTTAGCCCCAGGGGCATGGTTGTCCATCCAAAAGCATGCCAAGTAGTTACCAGCCTCAGTGGTTGTAAAAGCAAATTGACCATGAGTTACATTCTCTTTATGGTGAAGATTGTTTCCAAAAGGCGATGTGACCTAAAAAGAATGTTGCAATGACCTACCTCATTAAAACTGAACCATTAGTGGAAAAAAGTGCAAAAGTAAATTACTTTTCTCAAAGATTAATTAACCATTTGAAGAAGTTATGCTGCTGTGCTTATCTGACCCGAGATGATAATTCAAGCAATATAGAGCACTTTTACAGGAAAACACATTCAAGTGTTATAACAATTAACACCTAAAAAATTCATCTAAGACCCTGACAAATAACTACGTCTCACGCTCAAACAAGTCGGGGTTGGCTATGTGAATCCTCAAAGTTCATGTTTCTCCACTTAAATTCATCTCAGGTCAACATTATTCGTAAATTGGGGAAGATGAGTAAAAGATAAATAAAAGACAATTTAAATGCATGATCATTTTATGATACAAGAATATAAATCATACAGACATCATTTCCTTTTTATAAGGTAATATACAAACATCATTAAACACTACTAAATGCATCTTACCATCTTTCACCATAGGTTAACAAGCCCATTACCATGTGAATGGGTGTTGTCACAGTATTGACCAGTACATCATTAACTGAGAGTCTGACCCCATGAAGTTCACCAAAAGCATACCAATTAAGGCACTGAAGCACTTGCATATTTATTCTGTATTTTTACTCCAAAACTTATAGGTAGCTCTCCAAGAAACAATAGCTGTGATTTGTCATTTCGTAATAGATCTGTAGTGTTAATCACAAGGCAATCTATCCACTTTTTCTAACTAGCATCTCAGCTTCTTAACATCTTTTTTTGAAGGCAGGTTTTTCTTTAGATGTATAGTTGAATCCATGAAATGTCTTGGAGAATTCGATTTCAGAATGATGATAAGCATCTATGATCTATGCTTCAAAAAGACACTAGGTACAGGACAAAGTGATGAAAGGAGTATTTGGATAGGTGAGGCTGCTAAAACTAGAGCTATAATGAGTTTTTGGGTCTCTACATAACAAACTTAGAATGCAAGGTAGCAAATATAGGTAACACGTCCAACCCGCCTAGAATTTTATGGGTTGGGTTCAAGATAATTTGAATTGGGTTCAATCTCATCTCATTCAAGCCTTAACCCATTTTAAAAGAATCTTCAATTGAACCCTTTGGGGGTGGCCCAGTGGTTTGGGCTTGGGACTTGCATGTTGAAGGTCTCAAGTTCGAAACCCCTTGCCAGTGAAAGCAAGGGGTTTGCCTTCTGGGTCGAGCTCGTCACACCGGGATTGCTTAGTGCAGGTTACCTCTCCTATGTGGTTTGTGAGCTATTGCATAGGAGCGGGGGTTTTACCCTGTGCGCATCCAAAGGGTAGAGGCTGCGGGTTTTTCTTGTCATCAAAAAAAAAAAAATCTTCAATTTCGACCCGTTTAAGGCCCTTTATTTGCATTGATGTAATGTAAGTTCCTATATTGAAGATATGAATTACTATCTATTTTATATGTTCTAGGATATATCTATCCATTTGTAACTTCTTCTTTTTTAAATTTTTTTGAGTTGAAATTGAAATTGTGGTTATTAAACTTAAATAACAATATGTTAAAATTATTGAGATTAAGCGGGTCAAATTGGGCGGATCAAGACCAAACCCATTTTTTAGCCCATTTGATCCCAACCCATTTGAGCCCAAAATAAACTTGGACAGAGCAGGACCCAACCCGATTTTTATTTCAAACTATTTTAATATCTTCAAGTTCAACCCAACCCGTCCATTTGAAACCTCTACAAGGTAGCATAACTTTTTCACAATTTCAACATATATAAAATACAAGCATGATCTAGACCCTCAAAGAAACCAATTTGCAACCTTGTCTTCAGTCTTTATACAAGCAACTTGGAGTAAGTGCAAAAACACATTCTTTTTTTTTTTAATGAAGCTGATACCATCTTTACTATAGTATGTAGTTAAAGAAATAGTTCAGCTAAGTTTATGATTTCACCGCATTCATGAGAGAACCAAGTGTCTTCCACCATAAGAAAATCTTCTTTAACTAAAGTGGCACAACAAACGACACTATAATTTAACAATGCAACACACTCTTGCCATGACAAAGTGTAAGAATAAGTATTGGAGTGTTGAAGAATATACTTACTATGTCACTATTTCCGTAGTTGAGACCTAGCTAATCTTGTTACTTTGTTGATATGGTTTAAAGTCTATTCATCTATCTCTATTTACGTGACACTAACTATTTTGCAATCAAACTCCTAATCTTGAGAAAAAAATTCTCATATGTATTGTAGTAACATAAATTTGAAAATTTTGAAAAACCAATTATTCTCTTAGATATAATTCATAACATTGGCTTCAATAATTTAAGTTACATTCTCTGACTTGAAACAATTCAATTCAAAATTTGAAAACAATCCACCTAGTTCACCTGAAAAAAGAAAAGCAATCGAACAAACTGAGTCCAATAAGATGGAGAATAGCGATTATTTTATAAATGAAGACCTCATCGATTCTATACATTGAACAGAGAATTGGCTCCCAATGTGCAATTTAATAGCCTTTTGTTTTTTTTTTCTGTTGTCTCAAGATTAACTGTATTAAATTGACTTCGAAGATCAAAACTAGGAAGATTTGACAATCAAAATATCCATAATGTGCTTAGTGTTTTGCAATTAATAAGCATCAATTATTGCAGGAAGTTAAAATTAAGACATTTTAAATGCAATCGCAGAGTCAAAGTGTACACAAAGTTGGTCAATTGGATCTAAACATCCTTCAGCTACTATAAATCTCGCAATATCAATTTTTTTTTGTTAGCACTAATAAGCTAAAATTAGAGCACAGATGATATGGCGGTGCCTTACCTTGACAGAGATGGTGGGGACAACATTAGCTTGAGCGTGCTCTTCGTCACCGATTACACTGTAATCCGCCAAAACGACGACGTTCGTATGGATATCCTCCGACAAACACTTGGTCCCCGAAGTCGGCAGTTCCATCCATATCGCTTCCGCCACCGTCATCACCGTCAACAACAGCAGAACAAGTTTACAGAGCTCCATGCTTTGTTTCTACTGACGGAATCGGAGATGAGACTTCAGATTTGAGATTTACTCTTAGTTTTCAGAGGGAGAGAAGAGTAGACTTTTTGAAATGTTAATGTGAGTTTTGGGGGTAGTTTTCAGATTCTATTCGTTGAATGAACGTGCATAGCACGCACTACTTGAATGATGGCGGGTGTGATTAAAGCGCGTGGGTATGGAAGAGAGAGACTAGATTGGCGCCACGCAATTTCTTCAACGATATCCAATAGGAATGCATCCACTTTCCACTTAGGACGCCAGAGGTTACATGGACGGGGAAGTTGGTCACGCGCCTTTGGTCATTCTGTTGCTTTTTTTCTTTTTCCCCCGTTAATAAATTTATTTTTAATTTTGTATTTGAGTTTGACTAATTTTGATTTTGAATAGGCTAGCACCACTCATGAGACACTTCTACCAGCAAAGAGTTTTTTCATACTCAGGGTCACTAACTTAGACTTCTGCTAAACACACCGTATCACACTTGACAATTTGCACACGAATCTTTCACAATTTTGAGAATTGCTTAAGAAAGTTTTATATTCCTTAATACTTGGGATATTTGCTTGATGATTTTACAAATTGATGTCTCTTTATTTATACTACTTACTTAGGGGTTAATATGTAAATAATAATTGTTAAACAAGTTTCAACATATTTATAAATAAGTCATTTTCTAGAATTCTCTATATAACTAGAACAATATTCAAAGAACCTTTCATGTAAATTCATAGAATTTTAAAGTCATTCAAGGAATTCTTCATATATCTTTAGAATATTTTTTTAATGTAAGTATTTCACATGGACAACTTTATGTCACGTGGTGCCTAAGTGACATGATGATGTGTCGGGTCATCACACTTTTCTCCGCCTGATATGCGTTGCTACTGCATTAACTCTCATATCTTGTCTTTGAATCACCACAAGTCATCTTATCACTCCCATGTGGCTTCCTCCGGTGCTTATCCCTTCCAATGGACAAGGAACATGGCCGTGACTTCTTGCCTTTGTTTCTACCTAACCTGATGGTCAATGATAGCCTCAATTTTCCGATCAAGCGAGTTGGTGAGGGTAATCGCTGCTTGAATTGTCTGACTTCGGCTGGAATCATCCTTGTCTTCATGGTATGGTTTGAGCATCCTAGCCTGGAAGATCCTTAAGATGAGGTGGTAACTCTAACTTATATGAGATCTTGCCCACCTAGGCAGTGATCTTAAACAGTCCCTTATACTTCTATACCAAATTATGGTGTACACCTCGTAGTGCCTTAAACTGTCTTTGGGTTAAACTTCACTATAATCATGTCCCCAACTTAATAATCTATAGGATGATGCTTGCGGTCGGCTAACTTTTTCATCTTCTTTGTTGTTTTGTCCAAGTAGAACTTAGCATTGAAATTGTTATAAGAGAAGTAGAGCTTGGAACTGTGAACGTTATAGGGAAAAGGGATCGATTCACTCACGTGGGTTGGAATATATCTGTTAGCCTTGCTTAATTAGTACAAATGAAATCTTACATGCACTTCACTATCCACTAATAATTATAGAAATATAGGCGTTAGGAACTGTCGAGTAGCCCTAGAGTTATCGGCATAATGCCTAATCAATAATGTTAACCCTGCTGCCTGCAATTACTAGTAACTCAGGAAAATAATTAATAAGTGTGCGGTTGGATAATAACTCAATCGGATTTTTAAATTGGCATGACCCTAAATCCGTTTCACATCTGAATTACATAAAACGAATCCTCTTCTTGCTACACTTGTTGTTATTCTTAGTTAAACTCAGTGTAGTTAAACATAATTCCCAAAATAATTCAAATTAGACGATCAATCCTATAAGTCTTTGTGGGTACAATATCTGAATTTTCATCCTATATAATGTGTATGGCCGCTTATATATACTTGCATGTGCATTGGATAAAACTGACTATAGAACTTGTAATTTCTATAATAACAAGACTGGTTTACAAGAAATTAAGAACCTACCACATGTAATGCAAAATTATTATTATTAGGAAGAAGAGACAGAAGAAAAGCTAATGCAAATTAAAATTATGCTGAAGCTGCTACTTTCTGTTGGCTTGCAATGTATGTCAGGTAGATATTCCACACATAAGAAAATGTGTTGACCACAAGTGGCTGTCAAAACAATAACAAAAACCATATAGTTATTTTCTCAGAAAGAAAGACATACGTACACATTATCTAGAAAAGAGTTTAAATTATATATGTATGCACGCGAACCTGTAAATGAACAGGGACAAATTTGAATGTGATAAAATCACATATTGGCCAGTACATAAGACCATTAACAGCAGTAGGAACCAAGTCACGTTTCAGTCTTGCCACAATTTCTGAACTACTTTCACCTATAATCATGTAGCAAAATCAAAATTCAAACATATACTTCAAAGTCAAATTTGTCATTCAATACATATTTAGCTGCAACTAAACTATTGTCGTTAATTAATTAGTATATACCTTGTGCTGCAGCGTTGATGGAGAAGAAGATAGCATTCATGGTAGGTCCATATAGGATCTGTCCTAATGCTATCTTTTTCAATGTTGAAACGGCGTCACGCTTTGGAAGGAATGCTGAGAGTGAGTTGTACCAGACATGGAGTGAAGGCCCTAAAATTACCATCGCAAAACCAGCTACCCTCATTGTTCGTATTAGATCATACTGCCCTGAGAATGAACCAGCTACAATTGTCTGTCGACGGTGAAAAAAATATTATAGTATATGATATTGACAAGTATTTCTACTAGTAGAACAGAGTTGAGAAGAATTTTTTGGACCAACAAAATGATCACTTCGGCGTATAAATATCTATTCATGTTTGTGGATTATATTTAATTCGCGACCTTCTAACTTAATCAGCATTCACAATGTAGTCCTAGGGGCTTTGAGGGTTTTGGTTAGGGGGAGAATTTGTGAGACACAAGTGATGCATTATCACTTGTGTGAACCTCCCTTGTATTCCGAGTGAATTGGTTAAGGTTATTTCTCTGTACTCTCATATTTATATAGTGGATTGCTCATCTCCTTTGTGAACGTAGGTCGATTGACCAAACCACGCTAAGTCATGGTGTCTTATGGTATATTTCTCGCTTGTCTTGTTACTCATGATCTTTCGAGGTTTGCTTTACTAGCTAGCTTCTGCATAACACCTAATCAATTTTCGGTCCTAACAATAATAACGCGTAGAAGAGTTGTATGTACCTGTGCAGTCAAATCAGCAGCAGTGACAATAAGAGTACAAGTGATTGTCTTGGTGAGAATGGGACGAGAGTCAAGCATTTGTAAATACCACCCAATGAATCCAACTTTGTTGCCGCAAGCAGCTCCAACAGATGATGAGAAATGCCTACATTTTGACAACTCCCTGCTAGTCTTACTAATTTGAGTATACATCATTTTTGAATGTTGAAGTTTGTGACATGATATAGGATATTTATGGGCTAATTTGAAGCTATTTTTGAGGAAAGAAACAAACATCTTTTTTTTTGTTTTTTTGGTTTGATAGTGAATGATTCAAACAATCTCTTATGTCGGCTTTATATATATTATACATCATGAAAAAAAGTTAGTCCCAATTAGTGAAGTAGGGGACTATAGGGCAGCTGCATGCCTAATTTCTTGTGGAAAGTTTGGCTGCCTATAATTTCTAGCTACGCATTCACCTTATAAAAGATATATATATTATACTATATATACTAGTTGGTTCAATACATTTTAAAGGATTAAATGTGCTACATGGATTACAATTTGATACCAACACTCTGTTCATATGGTTGTTCCATATTGTCTCATAATGTATTATATTGTACTATGTTATTTTTATGAATATAATTAATGTTTGGATAGATAATAGATTGTATCATTTTCTGTCATTACGTAATGTCACACATCAACAATTTGAGTGATGAACTAGAAAAGTAAGGTACATGATAGGGCTACTATGAAAAGGTAGGGTAAAAGATAAAATAAGATTATTAAATAATAAGTAAAAATCAAAATGAGAAGAAAATATTAAAGAAACGACGTGATCACACCAAACCAATCATTACACAAAATGAAACTTTTCGTCGTTACCTATCAATGAATTTAAATTATACGATATGATAAAATTTAAGTAATAATCAAAACAAACATTGTATTAAACTAACAATAAAATACAATACAATGGATATCAGCCATCCAAACTAGGTGTAATTATCCCTCGAGTAGTTGATCTTGTAGTTTTTTTAGAATTAGTTATTATATGATTTCTTTCTTTTTTTGGTTTCCCATCCGTTGTCCGGAGTCCACATTAGAGCTCCGACTAAATTTGGATCGCGCTTTGTAAGGCCCATTCGGGGGTGGCGCTCTCAACATGATTTTCTCCATACCCAGGGCTCGAATCCGAGACATCTGGTTAAGGGTGAAGCACTCCCACCAGCGCATCACAACCTATGTTGGTTATTATATGATGTTAAATATTGTGGTTTTCGAAGTAAACTCATTTTCCACTTTAGTTATCTCCATTTTGTAAAGAACAAAAAAATAGTTAGTACTATAAGGGATGGGCAAAACTACAAGATTTCCATACATTTAGTTAGTTACATGAATATAGTGTGATGTAGATTTTGACTCAATTACCTATATTCTTGAGAATGTTACAGTTAGCTTGCGGTCACATCACATATTAAAGTTTCACCGAAAATTTAATTCTTGAATGGATCTTTTGAATATTAAGTAGTGTAAAAACTTAATCATGAAGTTTCAAACTCAATGAACTATCTCATGAAATTCAATTTTTTATCAGTTCAAACTCTAGAAATAATTCATCAAGCTCAGACTCAGACTATTAAAGTCTATGTGATTGTCTGAGCTTGGTGGAGTTTCAAACTCCAACAAACATTCAAATCGTTATTAATTTAAATTCAAAAGTAGCAACAAATTAGCTATCAAATTATAATTTGTCTCCAAAATAAAAAATAATTAACATCTAATATAACGATCGATTAGCGACGGAAATATAAATCCATCACTAATAGAGTGAATAATTTGTCAAAAGAATTCGAAACATCGAGAGGAGCTCGTATCTAAAATTTTAGATACAAGAGGAGCTCGTATCGAGAGGAGATTTGAGTTGATCAAAGATTGAACGACTTCATGTTTAGCCATTAAAGTTTCTTCAAAGCTCAACTTTAAAATTTGACATGCTGCAAATATGAATGTTTTGACTTAATAATATATCAAAAGACTCGAAACATCAAGAGAAGTTTAGCTTCTTCAAGGCTCGATTTTAAAATTCAATGTGTCGCTAAAATGAATCATTTAGAGTAAATATTACATCAAAAGACTCAAAACGTTGATAGGAGCTCATATCTAAAATTTGGGGCTATTTAGAGGAATTTGAATTGATGAGGATTGAAAAAACAAAATCAGCATACAGTGTATATGAATATATATATATATATATATTCATATATATATACATCTTTGATACATAATTATATATCATATATACACAATATACACTATTAATACAATATCATTACGTTACCTATCCATACGATCATTTTCATTGCGAGTTACCTAAGAATCCGTATATTGAAACTTACATTCCATCTATAGCACAACCAATACAATATTCATTTCTAGATTGTTAATCTCTAAATTATTTTTTTCGTCAAACTTGATTGGTGAAAGCTAACGTTGATTTAATGTTGGTTCACTTTGTAAAAATTTCATATGAAGTTCGAACTTCCATTTTTTTTTTCAATTCTAAAATTTCGTTTCTATTTAATAGTTTTTTTAACTATTAAATTGACAGAAGTCATTAAAAAAAGAAGAGGAGATTGAATGTTTTTTTCTCAGTAATGAAAAAATAAACATGAATTGTGTTTGAGGTAACTGCTGGAACACAATAATATTGTATAAAAATAAACAAATTTTATCTTTTATTGGAACACATGCACAACGGTAGTGGCGAAGTCAAAATTTTATTAAGAATGTCCAAGAATAATGGTGTGTGGCTGTCAAAAATAAAATAAAAAATATTGTACTATTTAGGGTTCCAACCCGGAACTCCTTCATTCACCACTGGGTCAAAGGCATTAATTTTGTCAAGGGTGTCCAACTTTAAATATATACTAATCATTTAAATATAGAATTTGACATATATATACAACGTAATTTTTCGACGAAGATGTCCAATTGGACACTCTGGATGGCTATAGCTACGCCCTTGCACAACGGGACATGAATAATAGATAACACATATATGTATGCTAGGATACATACGATCACGCTAAAACACATAAATTTTTTGACATTTGATTCAATAAATCTCTCTCAAAGTATGAATAAGGATGTTCAAGCAAGTTCTTAAGTTTGACTCCAATTCTGCAGTGATCCCATATTTTTATTGCGGACTATTTCAATATTTGAATGGATAAATATTGTGGGAAAAAAAACTCATTGTTTTTCTAGGTTAGAAGGAACCATACAGATATAGGAAAAAAATTCATATCCAAAAACTAGACAAAATGAATTTATTTTCTTCTCTACCAAAATACAAGATGTTGAGTCCTAATATGGGCACATCACAGACCACATAATTAATTACTGATGATCCATATTATGAAAGTAATTAAAAATTTAATTTGAATTAGTCTTACCTTAATAAATTACAAATCATTCTACTAGAAATTCTTAATTTCACTCCTCCATTTATATTTAGAAACTCTCCATTAAACACGTATGTCATTCCTCATGTTAAGATTACAGATAATAATCAATAAATTAAATTACTCACGAATTTAATTCAAAGATTAGTTTTCTTTAGAGCACTACTTCCCTTATTTCATGTGTTAGATTTATAAATCCACTTGTAAGGTTTGACACAATGAAATCTTATTCTCAAAAAGGTGTATATATCATCAATATTTATATCGAGACATGAATTTCATCAACTAACATATTATTTCACCATTATATGTTATTATCATCCAACCTACCAGACATATTGATCAATCTCAGGATCTCACCTTTTAAAAAATGGAGAAGGGCCTAAAAGGTCCTTCAACTATTTGAAATGGTACAAAATAACCCTTCATCCACTTTTCGACCCCAAATACCCCTGACGTCAACCTTTTTGCTCAAAAATACCCTTGATATTAATTCTTTGACTTATATTTGCCCTTATTTTTAAGAGTTCCCCTATAGTAAAATCATTAAATATGTATTTATTATGTAGCATAATCTGATTGGTACAAATTTGAACCCTTCTCAAATAAATAATAAATACTCCCAAAGAATCGGTAAAGTCTTTTCTTTTCTTTTTTTTCTTTTTTTTTTTCCTAAAAACATATTACTGTGAGATCTGTACACTTCCAAATGATTGCAACCCACACCTGGTAGCTTTACAAGATTAGCTCGAGTATGGAGGTTTTCCGGCGACGGAAGGAAGCCATGGAAGAAGATTGAGTACTAAGTGGATGCACTTTCCTAAGGGCATCTCCAACCCTAATCTCTATTTTACTCTCCAAATATAGAGTTCTCTATTTTTTCAGACAACCAACTCCAAACCAATTCTCTATTTTACTCTCTAAAAAAGAATTTTTTTCTCTCTCCTCAATATTATATTATTATTTCTATTTCATTATTATTTTCTTATTTCATGATACACATCCTTTATTTCCTTTTTTCCAAATAATCACTTTATATAATATTCATGTAATATAAAATTTTATTTTTTCAAATTCATTACTTAATATAAAATTATATTTTTCCTAAATTTATAAATAACATAAATTGCAAGTTAATATTATATAATATACAAATTAATGGACAATTCAAATAAAAGTGAAATTATTAGTGAAATATAATTACATAAATACTCTACTTTCAAGATTATTACACTGCTCTCATAAATGCTCTATTAATGCATTACGGAGTTCAAAATGAACATTTTTATCCTTAATCATTTTATGTCTAGCTAAAGATTGTTCAAATCGGAGATTTTCATTCAACAAGAACAACTACGAATAATTGAAAAAAGAAATCAACAAGCACAACCGCAATCATAACTACACTAATTATGTGGATCATACACTATTTTTTTCGAATATTGTTAAATCTGAAAAATGACCTACCGGATTACTAAATTATCGTTGTGATAAAATTATTATGTTATGTATTGTTATCTTGTATTTAAATTATTATGTCATGTATTGTATTTTTAAATTAAAATTTTTTTTAAATGTTATATTACATTTAAAATGAATTATTTATATTAGAGATATAATTAATGGTCTATATGAAAACCCATCTCTATTTTACTCTCTATTCTCTATAATTAGAGAGTAAAATAGAGAATGGACTCTCCAACCCCCCTCCATATTACTCTCTATCCTCCATTTATAGGGAGGTGAATAGTAGTTCTCCATATTTGGAGAACTACTATTCACCTCTCTATAAATGGAGAATAGAGAGTAATTTATAGGGTGGTTGGAGAGCCCTTTCTCTATTTTACTCTCCAAATATAGAGAATGGAGAGTAAAATAGAGTGGGGTTGGAGATGGTCTAATGTCTCTTTGTCTTCCTGTTTTTTATTTTTTTGCTTTTTTAATTCCTAGTGTCTACTTTTTTTTCCGGATTGGGCTTTGAGCCACCTCTTTTCTCCATTTTAATAAAAAGATCCCTGGGATCTAATTTTTAATTAAAAAAAAAATAATATATGGTTTGATCAAACGACCTACATATGATAAAACTAATATTAAAAAACATAAAAATGTTAAACGAAAAAATCTCTTAATAAACAAGACTCTTCGAAACATTAATAATTTCATTGAAACCGCAACTAACTAACCAAGAGCCCTTAATTTCTTTAGCAACATTTTTCAAATTTTCCGAGAGAGTTTTCCTAAGAATGTAACTATTCTTTACATATATAATAGAAAACACCTATTTAGGATATGACATCACCTCAATAATCATGTGTATTTCCTGTTCAAGATGAGCATAAACGATTCAATTGTGTTACGCCTCGAGCCTAAATTCTGGACATGGCCTACACTCGAGGACCATTTCTGGTCCCCAAGCGAATCCTTGACCTGACTGACTTTTTAGCGGAAGACTTAACTCAAGAAATAAGGAGCTATAAGTGCAGAGTTTAACTCATATATATCAAATAGACTCAAGTCAAATGTCTAAAAGTACTCAATATTATAAATACAATAGTTTACAAAACATCTCGAAATAAAAGGAAACTATTAAGAGACTCTTCAACTCTAACTATCTATGAAACCTTTAATACTAGGATAGATGTCGGTACAAGACCCACAAAAACTCAACAATAACTGGAAAATAAATGTGAAATCCTCCGAAATGCAAGGAGGCTTACCAAAGCTATCTGAAGTGCAAAGTAATCTCAACGGAATGCATGTTGATGATCATGGACACCTGTATCTGCATCATAAAAAGATGCAGGTCGAATGACATTAGTAAATTGAATGTACGAGTATGTAATATAGTCGAAGCGAAATAACTGAAAGAGAGGACTGCAATAGATAAATATATACTCAAACTGAATGTAGAGAAATAAAGGAGTTAAACCATTTAAAGTTTTACAAAATACTTACTCGTCTCTCAATAAAATAAGTGATATATTAAAATACAATTTAACTCTATTGGGAGATTCTCTAACCGACAATCATCACTATGAGCTACATGATGATACAATGTCTTGTTCACGCTGCCAGAACTGTCATATATCATGTCGGGTTATAGAACCTCTCAACTAAGTGGATCCACTAAGCTATAATGATTTATCTAAAAAGTATGATCTTGTGCCCATGTTAGAAAGACATGGTTTATGAGGATTTTGAGTTGTCTGAACTCATCCCCATATCGGTGCTCGATACTACTTTCAATAATATATATACTCATGCTCAAATCAATAAAACATATTGTTTCTCTGGTTTGAGATTATTGCTCAAACTATACTCTTAAAAGAGGTAACTACTTTGAAATATCTCTGAACACATAAACTCATTTAGAGATCAAAGTTTCTCTTTTCTCACTTTAAAAATGATATCTTTGGGAAGTACTTAGTTTTCTTATGCTTTCTCTCAAAACATCTCTTCAGACTTTACTCAAAACTCTTCTTCACTTTTCTCAGAAATCAATATAAGACAATGATTGGTTAAAAGGATTTCTCAATAAATAATTCAATAATAGACATGAACAATCAATTAAAGAATCTCAATACATGACATACAACAACTCAACAATTAGGAATAGAAATTCAGAATTCAACGGTACTACACATTTCAAGAATGCTTGAAATAAAGAATAAAAAACTTAGATTACTCATTCTATGGATTTTGACATATGTAGGGCATGAGGACGAACTAGTACAACACTATCATAGCCTTACATACCCAGGATGAACAAAGTTCTTGGCGAAGATGATGGAAACTTGAATAACGCTTGAAACTCTAGCTTTTCTACTCTTGAATCCTTGCTCTAAGTATTTGAAGTGTTAAAAAACGTAAAAAATATCTTAACACTAATTATACCCTTAATTAGGTGAAAAAAGATTAGGATTTAAGATTAAAATAGATGGGGAAAGTTTGAAATACCCTTAATTAATTAGAAAATGCAAAACCCCAATCGCGCCTGATAAAGGGCCTGACGGCCCGTCACCAAGATGACTGCATGTTACCTGTCATCGTCAAAAACACCTGGAACACTGAAATTTCTGCAGGTGTGATGGCACGTCGCAAGTTTGACGTCCCATCATGGCTGCAGTCTCTTGGTAACACAAACATAACTTTTTACTCCAAAGTCGAAATGAGGCAAACTTGATAATGTTAGAAAGAGTATTCAAAGACCTTCAATTTTATAGGTCATGGGTCACTTAATTCATCATGATATGGGAGATATGATCGCTTGAAGTTGACCTAAGTAGAATCTTATGTCAAAACTTAATCAGTAAGGAAACTTTCAACTCAACTTTGTGCTAAGGGTTGTTGTGACTTTAATTAATATCCAAATCCATTTCAACACTAAAGAATTTACCTTTACACATATAAGCAATTTAGGAACCACCCGATACGATTTTACATGAAAATAAAGAATGATCTGGGTCTTAGCGTAAAACTTTCGGGGTGTTATAAATTGTTACTTCCATATTCCTCCAGAGAAATGTGATTCCTCCTAAATATCCAACCGTTGGGACTTGTATTACATCAGTGTATTCCAAAGATTGAAGAATCTTGTTATGATCTTCCATCCTGGTTTCTGTGAGTGCGAGGGTGAAAGAGTTGTTTATTTTAATCAGAGCACACAAGTTGCTCGTGAAATTTACATTGTGTGCACCTCTACAATTCCAAATGAGTATCTTTATTGATGGTTCTTCATGCATGCTCGAGTTCCCTCCTGGTGATAGTCCCATGTCCAGGTTTATCATTGTTTGCTTCTTGATCATATCTCTCATTTTTTCCTCTTGTTGTTCTTTGACAATGGTATAATCAACATTACGTATTTCATGTTGTTGTTCAATTTGTTGAGAAATTTTATTATGAATCTCGTTTCAGTGTTTTTGTACATGTCCAGTGTTAGAGGCTCCCCCAAATAAAGAGTTTGAGTTAGGGGATCTAGAATATTTAGTGTCTCTTCCCTCATTAATTGTATGACTTGGAGTTGCGTAGGGTATGATGATTCCCACTCCAGCATTTGTGGTCTTACATGATCCTTTATGTATTTTTTCTTCTCGTATTCCATAATCTCTTCATTTGTCGGGTCAGGTTGTTGCATGTCCAGTATTTATTGTATGGACTAGTTGACGAAGCTGTTGAGTTGGAGTATAAGCGAGAAATGTTACATATTCAAGTTAGAAAGAACTGCTGGGTGGTTGAGCAGATGTTAAAACCCCAGTGTGGTTAGTTCTTGGGTTTGTTTGAGTTGAGTGGAGGCTAGCCTTATAAGACTGTTGGTTAACTTAAGGTCAACAATGTAGTAGGGGGTCTGGGCCAGTGGTAGGTTAAGTAATCCCTTCAGAATTGCATAAGTTGAAACATAGACGGCATATGAGAATGTTGCTAATAAGTGGGAATTTTGGCTTGAGTACATCTAGTCGCAATGGAGTATATGGGTTTGTGAGGTTCTGAAAAGTTGGATTATTTGAGATCAAGGGAGGCATTCCGGGTGGCGGTATATTTTTTATTCGGTGGGATGGCTGGTGGAGGTGATGAGGCAATGATGGAGGTTGATGGTTGGTGTTGGTTTTTAGTGAGTGGTTGGGATGTAAGTTGTTGTTTATTGGTAGTTGTAAGTTTTGTCACTGAGGAGAGTTGTGTTGGTGACGGTGGAGAAGGTGATAGTTGAATTGCTGGAGAAGGTGATAGTTGAATTAAGACATTGCTATTTGGAGTTTGGATATAGTTTCTGTTTAGTATCATTTTTATTTTAAAGCTTACATTATTGTTGTCTATTTTTCTATTGCATTTTATCCTAGATTGTACTATATGATTTTTCTGTCCTTTTCCCTCTTTGGGGGAAGTGTATGACTAATAATCGATTGGGGTGATTGAATATTGAATTTGTAGTTGTGTACTGTTTGCTTGAAATAGTTTTCGTATCAATGGAGAGGTTACCTACGTTTTCATTAAGTTCAAATTGAATGTGAGTTTTGGAATCTGGTTTGAGATTAGTGGAGGGGGTTTGCTTTTATTGGTGTACACTATTTTCACCAAGATCCATGAAATTTGTTAGGTAGATATTATTTGGTGAGTTTGTCATGTTGGTGATACTAGTAGATTTGCAGGGTATGGTGATGTGATTTTCCAGAATGTTTTGAATTATTTTATTTATTATTGTGTGGCTACTCTTCTTCACGTATTTAGGCATTGAATCGTTCACTGAAAACTTGAAAACTATATTCTTCACGTGGCTTCTATTTATGTTATCCACTGACGTGTTCATACTATTTTCACTTGCTGGTAGAATGCAATATGTGGGGTCAATTTCAAATTTTTTTATTTTCGTTTGGAATTTGCTGCTTTTGAAAGTCGTGGTTATTGTTGTTGTTGTTGTTGGGATTTTTTTCTCTAGTTTATTCAAATAGCATGTTATTTTTGTTGGTTGTTTGGTTGATTTTTTCGTACATATTTTTTTGAAGGTTAATTTTTTTTCTTTTTTGGATATACCACTAGTGTCCAGCCGTTACTGTCTTTTGGTTGTTTATGAGTATTGTTTCGAGGGGTTTTGGATTCACCAGTGTTACTAGTTGTTGAAGGAATATTACTAGGTTTCTATAGGCATGTATGGACTAGATGTCCAAGTCTTCCACAATGGAAAGATAGTGGAGTAGAAGGCTAATAGTGTATTTTTTGGAGGTACGTTTCTATTAGGATGTTCATTGGTAGTGTTTTAGAGAGAGGGGCGAGGATACACAGTCTAGTGTATCTTCCTCCAGTAGTATTCATGGTAACGATATTAGTTTAAGGATGATTGCTATTTAATTTTCTATTTGTTTCAAAAAATTTCTAGGTCGTAGAATTCAGTTGGTAGGTCAGGTAGTCTACCTAACCTATAATGTTGCATCACTAGAATAAAAAATGAAAAGCTGAATAGATTTTGACTATTGTCATGACATGTTGTAAATGTAATGTTAGAGGCCACAACATGAGAGGGTATCCACAAAGTGTTGAGTCTTCAGCAATGAAAGAACCATCAAATTTAGGTAGGGGAAAAGGCAAAACTTCAAGTCCAGGTAATGGAAGAGGCAGACCAAAAATAATGTCCTAACTTTGAATTGATATGTAATAGAGATCTCATATATAATAATTTCAAAATGATGGACAATATCCAGAAAGAAAACAAAATTGAATAGAGAGGAAGTGAAGGGGTGGGCACGGTGGGGGAGTGTAACGAGTAGAGGACTTATCTTTTTATTTTTAATTTACTATAGAATTCAAAATTAGGTCAATCATATGAGCTCATATATTAAGTACTTTCAAATAATTTTTATAGAACATTGCCTTAAATGCCCTTAATCTATGAGATTTGATACAATATTTTCCTCCATTCACCTTATGAGTGTGAACCGTTAGACATAAGTGTATTTTTTTAGCCAAAAGATTGACATCAGGAGTATTAGGGAGTTGAAAGTTGGGTGAGACCAATTCAAATAGATGAGGGTCATTTTAGGTCCTTCTCCGTTTAAAAATTAAAATGATAATTAATATATACAACTCATAACAATTATATCAGGATTGAGAATATAGACACTTCATTTTATATAAACTTGTTGGGCCGGTCTAATCCAACTCATGGTTTCAGTTGAGTTGAGTTAATATTTCTATTCCATTTAAAAGGAAAAATCACCCAACATATATATTTAAGAGACAATATTACGGATTTTAAATCTACTTTTTAAATATTACTACTTATAACATTTTAATTGCGAGAAATGTTGCATATTCAAGTTAGGAAGAACTGCTGGGTGGTTGAGCAGATGTTAAAACCCTAGTGTGGTTAGTTTTTGGGTTTGTTTGAGTTGAGTGGAGGCTAGCCTTATAAGACTGTTGGTTAACTTAAGGTTAACAATGTAGTGGGGGGTCTGGGCCAGTGGTAGGTTAAGTAACCCCTCCAGAGTTGCATAAGTTGAAACTTAGACGGCATATGAGAATGTTGCTAATAAGTGGGCATTTTGGCTTGAGTACATCTAGTCGCAATGGAGTATATGGGTTTGTGAGGTTCTGAAAAGTTGGATTCTTTGAGATCAAGGTAGGCATTCCGCGTGGCGGTATGTTTTTGATTCGGTGGGATGGCTGGTGGAGGTGATGAGGCAATGATGGAGGTTGATGGTTGGTGTTGTTTTTAGTGAGTGGTTGGGATGTAAGTTGTTATTCATTGGTAGTTGTAAATTTTGTCATTGAGGAAAGTTGTGTTGGTGACGCTGGAGAAGGTGATAGTTGAATTAAGACATTGCTATTTGGAGTTTGGATATAGTTTTTGTTTAGTATCAGTTTTATTTTAAAGCTTACATTATTGTTGTCTATTTTTCTATTGCATTTTTCCTAGATTGTACTATAGGATTTTTCTGTCCTTTTTCCTCTTTGGGGGAAGTGTATGACTAATAATCGATTGGGGTGATTGAATATTGAATTTGTAGTTGTGTACTGTTTGCTTGAAATGGTTTTTGTATCAATGGAGAGGTTACCTACGTTTTCATTTAGTTCAAATTGGATGTGAGTTTTGGAATCTGGTTTGGTATTAGTGGAGGGGGTTTGCTTTTATTGGAGTACACTATTTTCTCCAAGATCCATGAAATTTGTTAGGTAGATATTATTTGGTGAGTTTGTCATGTTGGTGATACTAGTAGATTTTGCAGGGTATGGTGATGTGATTTTCTAGAATGTTTTGAATTATTTTATTTAGTATTGTGTGACTACTCTTCTTCACGTATTTAGGCATTTAATCGTTCATTGAAAACTTGAAAACTATATTCTTCACGTGGCTTCTATTTATGTTATCCGCTGACGTGTTCATACTATTTTCACTTGCTGGTAGAATACAATATGTGGGATCAATTTCGATTTTTATTTTCGTTTGGAATTTGCTGCTTTTGAAAGTCGTGGGTATTGTTGGTAGGTCAGGTAATCTACCTTACCTATACTGTTGCATCACTAGAATAAAAAATGAAAAGCTGAATAGATTTTGACTATTGTCATGACATGTTGTAAATGTAATTTTAGAGGCCACAACATGAGAGGGTATCCACAAAGTGTTGAGTCTTCAGCAATGAAAGAACTATGAAATTTAGGTAGGGGAAAAGGCAAAACTTCAAGTTTAGGTAATGGAAGAGGCAGACCAAAAATAATGTCTTAACTTTGAATTGATATGTAATAGAGATCTCATATATAATAATTTCAAAATGATGGACAAGATCCAAAAAGAAAACAAAATAGAAGAGAGAGGAAGTGAAGGGGTGGGCACGGTGGGGGAGTGTAACGAGTAGAGGACTAATCATTTTATTTTTAATTTACTATGGAATTCAAAATTAGGTCTATCATATGAGCTCATATATTAAGTAATTTCAAATAATTTTTATAGAACATTGCCTTAAATGCCCTTAATCTATGAGATTTGATACAATATTTTCCTCCATTCACTTTATGAGTGTGAACCGTTAGACATAAGTGTATTTTTTTAGTCAAAAGATTGACATCAAGAGTATTAGGGAGTTGAAAGGTGGGTGAGACCAATTCAAATAGATGAGGGTGATTTTAGGTCCTTCTCCGTTTAAAAATCAAAATGATAATTAATATATACAACTCATAACAATTATATCAGGATTGAGAATATAGACACTTCATTTTAAATAAACTTGTTGGGCCGGTCTAATCCAACTCATGGTTTCAGATGAGTTGAGTTAATATTTCTATCCCATTTAAAAGGAAAATCACCCCACATATATATTTAAGAGACAATATTACGGATTTTAAAATCTACTTTTTAAATATTACTACTTATAACATTTTAATTGCGAGTAACATATCATTTTTTATGGAAAAAATAATTATTTCAATTTTATTAAATAATTAATCTTTTTATAATAATTTTATAATTTAATTAATAGGTTATATAAATAAAATTAAAATAGAGAATCAATCATAATTATCTAATACACATTTTTAGGAATTTTTACTTTTCAAATACACTTTTTTTACTGTTACAAGTCAACTATTCACCCCCACCACGTTTCTGTCCAATTCTCACGCTATCACCCCCACCCCTCCCCCACGTTCAAACTGTAAGATTTCCTCTCTCACCATATTCATCTTCTTCTTCACTGTTCAACCGTAAATCTCTTATCATATTCTTTTCTATTCACTCAAAAGAGAATCAAATCTTCATCAAAGTACTAAGAAACTAATAAACATGTCGAAGAACACTCATAGAAAGAACCACATATTAGTAGAAGCGAGTTCTAATTTTGATTTTGAAGCTCCAACTTTTAACATATTGTCTCAAAGTCCACCGTCGACCAACAAGAATGCAAATCCGGCGAACAGGCGTGTTACCCCTCAAAAGAAGAAACAAAACCAAGAAAAGGAGAAAAAAAGAGAAGCAAAGAAAATTGCAACTCCTCCTCCAAATTGGAAGGGACAAAAAAAGAAAAGAAAAAATCGTGGAAACTCTTTCGATTTCGGACTCAGATTTTGTAAGCGAGAAAAAAAAATCAACAAATGTGGATATGGGCCAGTCATCAAAACCCTCCTAAAGAAGAGTAACAATGGACAATGATTCAAAAATTCCGAAGTCAAAAAAGGGCAAAAAAAATTGTGAGGGTAAAATTTTTATTTAAATTATTTTCTCAATTATTCTATTTTTCTTTCATTCATTTTTAAAATTGTTTCCAGAACAAAGTGCAACAATGTGTATGAAATTTATATGAAATTTGTATTATATAGTTCATCTTATGTTTTAAATTGATATCCAATCATCTGAATGAGTATATGTTTGGCATGAAATTGCTATGATTTATACATCTATATGTATATGCATTGTCATGAACTTGATATGATACAGTGGCATTATGGAAGAAGCAAGAATGATAATGGCACAATTAGTGAGTGTGAAGTAACTGAAACTGTTTCTAGCAAATTTGATGGATCCCGCATAGCAACATAACATGCTCCAGATACTACCAATTATCCTACATCAAGATCACGGAAACAAAATTTGAAATAGTTGATTGCAGCTTAGACTCTTAATCATTACATGTGGTTAATTTTGGATGATGTAAATTTCTTTTTGCTACAGTTTTTGACAACAATATAATTTTCCATGTTTTTCATTGTTAGATTTATTCTTCCCAGTTTCATACCAGTTGGATACCAACTTCATACATTTCTAATAGTCTTTAGCTGAAATTTTTGAGTTTGATACCAAGTGTATACAAATTGGATATCAACATTAGTCAGAGTTATATTAAATTTTTAGTTTTGAAAAACAACTCATAAACATAGTATATAATAATTCTATACAATGTTACACTTAAGTTTTCCAAATCAATATCAATTTGATACAACATTAACTAGTTTTAGATTGACTAATTTTGTTGAAATCTCAATTACATCTTCTTGCTACGGTTTTTTGACAACAATATACTAACTTGTTTTTTCTATTTTTCAAGTAGGATACCAGTTTGATACCAAATGCATATCAATTGGACATAAGAATAATTAGTTCTAGGTTGACTAATTTCATCTTGATGTTTCTATTTTTCCAATGGGACATAAGATGGAAATTAAATGGACACCAATTAGAAATTACATTAAATAGTTTTTGGGTGGGTTTTTGTATCCAATTGATCTCCAAATTGAAAATTAAGAAAGGCACCAAATTGGTATTCAATTGATATCCAATTTGTATAGACTTGGTATCCATATAGGAAGAATAAATCTGACAATGTAAATTACCTCATACACATAATATAAAACAATTTTTTTTCCCACTGGCATACCACTTGTACACTAAATGCACACCAATTGAAAATTACATTAATTTAAATATTAATTACATGCTTTTAAAATCAATGGGACTTCAGTCGCATACCAAATGGATACCATTTTCATATTTAAATTTGTCTTGATTATTCTGATAATTACCAATTGCATACCAGCATGTATTAATCACTTTTTAAATTTATATTTAAAAAATAATGAATACACAAAAACGATTAAGTAGTACACATAATAAATATTCTTAAATTATAATTTATTAGCTTAAAAGACAAAATAAATCAAAACATGAGTTTGTCATAATTAAACAACTAAATTAAAATTAAAATAAATTATGACTTTTTTGCTGCAGGGTTATTTGGACATATCTTCATGCTGTGTCCCTTCCGTCGACATGTACTGCACAAACTTTAGACCTCTTACATTTCACATCAGCAAATCCATTCATCGTTCAAGTTATGGTCTCCCTACAGTTCTTTTGGAACCAGGCGGCAACAATTTATGCTCCAACACATAACTTGATACATCCACATTTCATATACCTATTTCAAGCAAAAAGTCATCACTGATTTATACAACATTCATAACAAAAGAATACTAAAATTATACCATTTTCAACTAGGAATTGTCATTTATTAAATAATCAGTATACCAAATTTATTCCATTATTTGCTCAAATCCATACAAATATAATGCCAAAAAAATTTCAATCATACCAGATTCACAAATTTCATACCAATTTTTTGCACACTTTCTATACATATTTCTCACTGATTCATACCAAATTCATATCAAAAGAATATAACAATTATACCATTTCTAACTAGTAATTGTCATTTATTATAAATAAACCACCGTGTTTTATTAATACTAATAAGAAACCACTCATTACAAGAAAATGACAATTATTGAACAAAAACAAATTCGAAGTAGACGAGAGTGACGACTAAGAATACCGTTTGAACGAATTAGATGAAAGAGAATATTGAGAAGAGAGAGAAACTGTTGAAATTATTTTAAAAATAAATCTATTTGAAATAACTTTTTTGAGATAAAAAAAGGAAAATAAGTATTCTATTTTGTTATGACTCTCCTATTTTTATGCCTTTTTTAATTATCATTAATATTTTCAAATTGTTTGTTACTCAAAGTTTCGTTTTTTTTCAAACTAATTGATTATTACTGCTTTTTTAAATCTTTTTTTAAATAAGTGAAAATGTTACAACATGTAATTGTTTATTGTTATAACTTGAAAGTTAAAGAATAATGTTATAACTTATAATTATTAGTTCTATAAATGTCAATTATAAAATTTTCACCATTTAAAAATAGAGTTTGTTAGCCCGGTTCAAGTAAGCCCGCACGCCGGTGGGTCAAGAGCAATGTCGGTTGGTGGGCAAAAAAAAAGTAGAATACTAAAAGTAAATAACAAGAGAAATTCAAACTCAAAATCTACTTAAATCACTATAGATAAATATAACAAATTAATATTTTTATTTAGTTAGTTATATTGTTATACCTTAATTTGTTTATTAATATCTCTATTGATTTGAGTGATGTCATGTCAAAAGTTATTTAGTTTTACATAAACTTTATATTCAAGAAGATCATTTTCTTATACGATTGTACCAAGATATTTGTATAGTAACACCATGTAAATTGTAATAGTGCCTTGTTGATATTAATGCTAATATTTTAAAATTGTGGTTATAACTTTTTACACAAAATCAGAAGACAAAAACATTTTTTCACTCTTTTAAGTTGTTCTAGAAAAAGGTCTTCTTTACCAAAGGAATATACAACAATCCCAAACCAAGCTTAATCGGATAGTGCTGAACCAAAAGTGGAACACATTAATGTGTTCCTTAATAACTTTTTTTTAAAAAAAATAAAAAATCCTTTTTTGTGCTTGGGAATTTGTGACCTCACAAAAGAGTTGATGATCACATAAAAAATGCAGTGCCGATATTAGATTTGAGGGATGGATCAAATCACGATAAAGAAAATTTGATGATTTTTATATCAGGTGGAAAGTCTCTCTATTTTTAGTCCATAAATTAAATAGATAAATTGAAATCATAAAAAGAGCAAAACAAACAATAGATTTGTTGTTAAAATAAAAGTGCGGCGATATCACAATTCACATGACATGTTGTAACAATTTCAATATAACAAGAGTGGGTCATGTGCACAAGTTCAGAAAACAAAAGTCTCAAAAATGGAGAGATTCAACCCAAAATATCATAGAGACAAATGTTCTTTTTTATTATTAAATCACACACTTAATTTACAAAATTCCAAATTTGGCCCCACAAATATTTTTGTGGCTTGTTGAAGAGTCTTGACTATATACAATGTAAAAAGAAACATTTGGCAATACAATAGAACAATTTCACTAGAGGACAATGGCCATGTGCTTATTTGGTGGCTTGAAGCAATGTATTAGTTCTCAAGATTAATGATTTTGTTCTATCATGTTACTTCAACTGACATAAAGTTAAGAGCATAAATCGACATAGGTCATATATATCTTCATGTTGACCTTTAAATCTTAATAATACATAGAGATCGATAGCTTAGATTGGACATAATTCTGTATTTTTATCATGCTATTTTGATATATGCATACAAAATGTATTAAGATTATTAAAAGTATCTCTTTATTTAAAATCTTATCTATCAATATATAGTGATAATTCATAAAACTTTCTTGCAACTCTAGTCCCTTGTCTATAGGAGTAATTGTCACCTCCAAACTAGCAAACTTCACAAGTGATGAGTTTTATATTGAGTTCGAGGAACTTTCAAAAATAGCAAAGATTTAAAATATAATGAGGCAAAATAGTTATACATTGCTTAATTACGATTCATAGCTACATGTTAGAGGAAGAAAAGAGACGGACGAGCGGGAAATAAAGAGAGGTGGATTATATGTATATATCACTGATTGTATTTGTATATCTGGTGGATAATTTTATATTAGTATGTATAATATGTATGAGTGAATACAATAGTATAAATAAATACCATTTGTATCTGATAATCTAGCATATTAACTTCGCAAAATTACAAATTAGTGGGATCAATGCTCTTAATTTGTTTGGCAGATGTCCAGCACATTAATATTATAACTCGAGATATATCTAAGCAAAAATAGTTAATTACCTTATTAAAAAAAAACTTTTAAGTTAAAAATATAAAATAAAATTGAAATGACTTTTAAATCAAAAAATAAAAAATAGGAGGAGACCTATTTTTGATTTTTGACTTATTTTAAGTCATTTTAAATTTATTTTAACTTATTTTTGACCTTGTCAAATATTTTCTAACTTATTTTAACTCATTTTTGACTTATTTTAAGTCATTTTTTATATTTGTCAAACACTTTCAAAAGTCAAAATTGACTTAAAAATAAGTTTGACTAAATTTTAAGTCAATCCAAGCACCTGTCTATTTCAATGGGAGTAAATAGAATGTGTTGTAAACCGATCTTTAATCCATGAATGATATCAATCAATTTAGTGAGAGTGTTAGTAGCATTGGGATTGGTTTCCCAAAAAGAAAAATGTACGGTTAAATTTATATGCAAGGATTAGAGAATATATAAGAAATAATGGATTTTAAGCACATAAGTTACTAACAACTTGAAAGATAGGTTAATATTCAAGTGTGATAATTAAGTGTGTTTGGTAGAATGAAAAATGATTTTTTTAAAATGTTTATTTTGGAAGGCAAGTAGATTGCTTACGTAATTTTTAGTATTTGATAAATAAGTAAGAAAATATTATTTCAAAAATATTTAAATATTATTTAGCAAATACTATAGAGGCAAAATGAGACGGGGAGTGGAGGTTGGGGGTGGCGAGGGTGGATGGTCAAGCAATGGGGGTTGGGAAGATTGGATAGATGCACAAGAGGGGGTCACCAGGTTCACCTAAATCAATGCTCCCTATTCGAAATCTTATATAATAGTGTTATATTTTTAAAAATATATATAAATATAGATGTGTGAAGCCTCATGACTCCAAGTATCATAAAATGCAATGATGATTGGGTGCATCTCTCTAAGTGAGATTAGAAATTTAAATCTTACATCCATCTAGTTTTATTTTTCTTTCTAAAATTGGTTAACGCCTTAACACCTCTCTAGGCGGTTATTGGTAGAACTTTATATATATATATATATTTAATCTTTCAGAATTTTCAAATTTGTCGCATTGAAAATTTCTAACATTTTTAGCATTGTATTTTTTTTTAATATAATTAAATCAAATATGTATATTGATACTAGTACTACTAGATGATATAACATACAATCAATGGGTTTAGTTGATCTCAATATATAGAAACTCTCAAAAAGAAATTGTTACTTTTAAAAAAAAAATCAATGATCATCCGTCAATTTTAATTTTTTATAATAACTAACGGATGAACACCGATTTATAAAATGCAAAATTGCAGTTGAAGAGCATATATAAAAATAAAGAAATCATAAAATGAGTATTTTGTGTTTAAATGGTACAATAAAAAAAAATAGAATTGCAGGGTTAATCTTTTATTATTTTTTTAAAACAATACATTTTTTTCACTCTCTTAGAGAAAGTGTGATGCTCACACTCTGCCAAATCAATTAGAAGTGCCAAAATGAAACATAAAAATTGGAGTTAAAGGGTCACAATGGAACAAGATTAAGTTGGAGTGCCAAAATGAAATTTAGGGACAAGTTTAAGGGTCTACATATGTGTTTGGCCAAAAATTTAATTGTCTGCAGCAACTTTGAACCCGTTTGGATTGGGTTAAAAAAAGTACTTCCTCTGTCCCTAATTACTTGTCAACTTTTGAATTGACACACCTATTAAAAAATCAATAATTGACATAGTGAGTTTACCATTTTACCCCTATTAATTATGAAGTGGATGAATTAAAAGCTTAATTTTTTCAAGAAGTTCTACATTTTTCAAAGTAATTAATTGAGGGTATAATAGGTAAAAAAAATTGTCATTTCTTGATTTATCAAAATAGACAAGTAATTAGGGACAACTAAAAAAGGAAATATGGACAAGTAATTAGGGATAGAGAGAGTAGCTTTTAAGTCAAAAATAAAAAGTCAAACTGAAATGACTTTTAAGTAAAAAAAAAAGAGTAGGGGAGACCTACTTGTGGTTTCTGACTTATTTTAAGTTATTTTTTACCTTGCCAAACAATTCGTACCTTATTTTAAATCATTTTTGACTTATTTTAAGTTATTTTTTATATTTGTCAAATACTTACAGAAATAAAAAACTGACTTAAAAGTAAATTTGACCAACTTTTAAGCCAATCCAAACGGGCTCTTTGTAGCTTCCCTATTTTCTAGATTCTGAATTGATATGCATATTAAACTAATAGTAATATCTAAATAAAAAATAAGATAAAAATGTAATTTCATAAATTAAAAAAAAAAGAAAAAAAAAAGCTGCTTCTAGGAGCATCCCACCCCTATAAATATTCCAAAATTTGTTATAGAATTGCTACTAATATTCTATATTTTGTTGAAAGATGAAGGACAAAATTTAAACTTAAAAATTACAGCTGTAATTGGGATTTCCTTAGAAAAAGAGAGAGAGAAAAAAAAGAAAAATATGTTTTAAAGATATACAGGTGAAAACGCGTTTCACAGACACACACAAAAGTCTGTGACAGTTTTGTCTTTGACAAACAAAACTAAAGTTAAAAATACATTACAAAATCTATCAAAAGCCAAGCCAATAAATTCTACCTGCCCCTCATGGTAAACTTAGGTAAATCATGTATGGAAATATAATATTCGATATTGAATCAATTCAACATTTCGTTCGATGATCACTTCTTCGATCATATTTGTAAAAAAAAAATCACGGAATCATTGGGAGGGAGAATACTTACGCAAAATTTAAAGTAAAATCACGAACAAATGTTAAATCGTATTTTTTGATTTTTAGATCACGAAATTATTAACATTAGTTACACGTTTTGAGTAATTGATTAAACTGGTTTTAGAAGATTAAAAAGTGAATAAATATTAATTTGGGATAAAACGAGAATATTTGATCCAAATATTCCATTTTATTGAGTATATATTGGTGTTATGTGATAGTGATTGCAAATTAGTGAGACATGAGACTGGCATCTGAATAGACAACTGATTTTTTTTTTATATAATGATGTTTATCAAGACTAAATCTGTTATGCAATGGAGAGTCAATGAAAAAAATTCTATGCGACCAATGAAAAATTTATGTTGTGAAATATGATTTTTCCATCAAAAATACATATGATTAAAATAGATTTTTCAACCTTTTTTTTTTTTTTCACTGATTCAATCAAATATTTACGGAAATAATCATTCAATATTATTAATAATGATTTTTTTTGTAGTGTGATGACTAAACTATTCAATTTAATTACATCAATACATTGTCTCAAATCATTCCATCATGAAGAACAATTCAATTGAATCATGCCATTGCTAGTCAAAGTCTAATGAAAACAAACCATATAATAAAAATAAATATTTTCCCACCATTTTTTTATTGCACTTTGAGTACACAATAAATGATACAGCATATGACACACTTCTATTAAAGAATATATCTTTAACAAGAATTTTCTAGGAACTCACATGGGAGAGTCCAGAAAATATGACTTCTCTCTCTGTATTGTCCCTAAATTTTTTTCCCCTAATAGTAATAAATATAAATAAAATTAGTCTATGTAAGTGATGTTGTTCAAGAAAAAATTAACTTGACATCACATGTAAAAAAAAGAAAAAACTTTTTTTTTTGTTTTTTCTTTCAAAGAATAATTAAATAATTGAAGTGAGATCTTGATGATTAGCAAAAACTCCATAAAGGGATATCTGCTGATGATTCTTCATAATAAACATCCTCCATTGAAGGTGGATCAAAGAAAACTGTACCATGTAACATGTCATTATACTTTGGTGAATCAAAATTGTACCATTGCTCAATCATTGACATCTCTTGATCAAAAGTATAATTTGGTAATAAACAAACATCATTTATATCCTCAGAAGAAGTAGTAGTAGTAGAAGAAGAAGGCGGTGGAGATGGAGATGATAAAATAGTAGGGTTAGTACTGTCATCTGACAGTACTAACCCTACATTTTGTTCAGGAGTGGCCGCGGCTGCCGCGGCCACTCTCTGAATGGCTTTAGGAGAGAGTGTTGTAGAAGTGTGATGATCAATGTGGTGATAGAAAGAAGAGTCAAAAGGAAAGTTGAGATTTGAAGAAGCAGAAGGGCCTTTTAGGCATAAAAGTGCAGCATCATAAGCTCTAGCAGCAGCTTCAGGGGTAGAATAGGAACCTAACCAGATTCTTGTTTTTTGATTTGGTGCTCTTATTTCTGATACCCATGATCCCCAGCTTCTCATTCTAACTCCTTTGTACTTATTCTTCTTCATCTTCATGTTATTGATATTGCTTGATGTTGAAGAAGATGATGATGATATTGACATTGATTTCTTGTTTGGCTCTACTAAACTTTTTTGCTCTGTCTTCACCATTGCTTGAATCTTGAAAGAATAGTGTTGTTTTGTTTGCTTCTTTTTCTTGTTTTTGTGTGTGTTTTTGAGGTGGATATTGATGAAGTGATGTTGAAGTTAGAGGAAGGGATGATTATTTATAGATGGTGTGGGCTAATTTGAGTTGGGGGTGGGGTGGGGTGGGGGTAGGG
>NW_006239062.1:670326-682025 GCF_000226075.1 Solanum tuberosum | reverse complement strand
GGTGATTTGGGGGGGGGGTGAGCTTTGAAGTGAGGAGATCATTTTAGTCAAGAGAGTATAATGTCTACATGTAAACATCAGAGTGGAAGACAGACATTTTCCAGTACTTTAATCCAATGTAGAACTTGGATAAATGGTTTTACTATCTATCAAAATGACAATATTGTCCTTAAATTCACAAACAATATTTCTTCCATTTTAATTTGAGAGAACTATTGAGAATACTATTAAATTCAATGTATGAATTAATTATTAGTTTCATCTCTATCAGTCTTAAAAGCATTCCTTAACTTGATTAATTGAACTTAAATACACTTTCGGTGTTACAACACAAGTGAAATACACTCCTTAAGTCTTGCCAAGTTTAGAGGTGTTTTCAACGGTTTCTGACTTTTATTAAGATTTTTATACTCTTACAAGAGTTTGAAATTACCTTTTATTAAGTTTAAATAGTTAAGTAGAAAGGTGTTTTTAAGACTGTCCATAATTTAAGAACAAAACTAATAAAAACTAAAGAGTTATTAAAAAGGAAAAAGATTATTATTTTCAAAAGGGACTAAAAAACATTTGAAATGAAAGGAGTAATATTTAAGAGTTGAAATAATCTCTAACAACTATTTCACATTTTCTAAACCAAATCAGTATTTGTAACATGTTCTTCTAATATTGTATAAGGGAAAATAGACACACTAGCTCCCTCTGTCATATTTATTTTACTCTAGTATTTACTTTTCTTATTTAGCAGACGCAGAACATTCAAAATATATATTTTTCTCCTATCGATCAAGACTGTGTCAAAACTATCATGTGCTCCTGTCTCATTTATACTAAGGGACATTTTTTTTTCTTTTTCTAGAGAACATTTAATGCTTAAAAATTAAAATGATGAAATTTTACCCTTAGTTTTAAAGACTCTTTAGAGCTTCTTAAAGAAAAATAAAAAAATAAAAAAATAAAAATCTTTAGAGCTTCTTGACAGCGTGGAAAAAATAATTGCAGTCAAATACTAACAAATTAAATCAGGAAGAGAAAAGTTGACAGTTTTCTGAAAGGCAAAACACATAAACATATTTTTTAACTTGGTTTATTTGATATTAATGTCCTTCGATTTTAAATGTACAATACAAATATATATTTAAATTTGAATGAAGTTGAACAAGTGTGCACACACTGCATACATACATTCAGTGGCGGAGCTAGAATTTTTAATAAGGGATTCAAAATTTGAAGAACTTAACACACGAACTAATCGAGGGGGTTCAACATCTATTATATATACATAAAAAATAATTTTAACCAGTACGTATAAATAGTAATATTTTCCGCCGAAGGAGATTCGGATGAACCCCTAACAGAAGGTTGGCTCCGCCTCTGCATACATCCTATGTAGCGTCTCACACGAATTATCACATAAAATACATCTTATTCAATTTTATACAAACTTAAATATCTACTTATACTTTTTCGAAAAAAAGGAGTATAGAGGTAAAAGGCAAAATGGGGCAGTCTGGAAACCAGCAAGGATCCTTAAAAGTACGTAAGTACATACGCGCTGATATTACTTGACTTGAACCACAAGTTATCTCAACAAAGTGATTTCTGATTTGTGCAAATTATTTTTTTAACTTCTTTTCTTGTTTATACTTTATTTAGAAAGTAGTATGAACATACTATTTTTTGTAGTAGTGTTGCTTAGTTTCTTATTCTTAATTTAATGGGTATGATTATTTGTTTTTTCATATTTATTTATATTTTGCTAATCATTTTTTTTAATAATGAGTCGAGTACCTTTTCTTTTTATTGTGGTTTGCATATATTTAATTTTTAATTTTTAAATTTTATTTGTGAGGTTATACCGGGTATGTTGTTGTTTGTTTTCGGTTGTAGGAACACACTATTTACAAAAGGAAATAAGTAGTACTTCTTTCGTTTCAAAATGTTTGACCTATTTATTTTTTGTCTGCTTCAAAAAGAATGATTATTTCCTTTTTAAGCAACTCTTTAATTCTAACTTTCCAAATGATATGTTTAAAATCACAAAATTCAAGTTTTTTTTTTAAAAAATCGTGTTAAATGAGTATTTAATTATGGAAAAATTGTGGAGAATAACAAACATTTAAATCATATCAAATGCTATAGCTACTGTTTAGGAAAAATTATAATTCTCAGCTACAGTTTTGCACAGTCTTGTTATTCGCTTGATTTGTATAAATTCAAAAATTTTATAATTCTGTTTCTGATTGTATAAATCCAGAATTTTGTATATGTTTACCCTAGTTATTTGTATACGATTTATGAAAAATACATAATAAATTACCCTGTTTGTATATTGGCATAAAAACGGAGTTTTGAAAATTTCCTAAATATATAAATACATAATTTGTATATACTTACCCTATCTATGTATTTGCAAACGAAATATACAAACATGCATAAATATATATATATACACAACCGCAACCTCAAATAATACTATAGCTATGAAATATAATTATCGAAACTATAGCTATAGAGCCTTATTATTTCTGAAATTTTCTCCTTAATTATTTCGTCACATTGATATTATTATGTTATTTAGTTAAAATGATATCACCAAATGATGAGGATAATATTGCATTACACTAAAGCTGACTAGAAACTGATTTGATACCTTCATGACTTATCAACAATGTTTAGTCTGTTTGTCTATTTCTTCAACAATTTTTTCACACTCCAAAGTCTGTTTCTCTATTTCTTCCGAAATTTAACTATTTGATAAACTAAACTAGTAAACAACCTCTCCTTTTAGATTCTTACAACAACGTGCCGATGAAATCCCACAAGTGAGGGGTCTAGAGAGGATATAATATATATTCACAGATCTTACCACTACCTCTTAGAAGTATAGAGACGGTTAGATTCTTAATTACGAAATTAGAAAACATATCTCAACATTTTTAGAACATTACCTAGACATTCAAAAACTATGAATTCTGATCCCTGTTTATACTTGCTAATTCAACAAACTAAAAAGAAATATTAGAGTAGTAAATGAGTGGGCAAAAATGTAATTGTGAAAGAGCACATTATTATTATTATGAATTATTATTATTATTATGAAAATGACATGTCTGAATGAAGAAATGTCGTCATCATCATATCTTGCATCTAAATATTCTATGTATTAAAAAAATAATTAAGTTCTAAAGAGAGAGAAATTAACATAGGATTCTGTCATTAGCAGCTTCCAGGATTCTGCAGCAACAAAGTGTACTCTCAAAGAGAAGAAGGGCTAGCCTTAGGAATATATATATATTTAATATGCCACTACTAGCATTAGCATACGTACAATTTCTACCATCTAATTTGAACTGACACGAAATTTAAGAAAGAAACAAACAATATATTTGAAATTCATGATATAAAATAAGTCAGTACATATTTACGTAGCTATAAATCATTTCACTAAAATTAAAATGCGCATTTTAAATTTAAATTAAAACTAAATAATAAAAAAATATTTCATTCTTTTTGAGACTAACGTAATCCTCATATTTTCTCTTCTTAAAATAAAGGGAGGTTTGTTATAAGTTTTTCAAGCAAATTATTAAAAAATTAAGGTGTTATGGGTGCAATTATCTCATACTACTTCTTTTTTTATTTCTATTAAAAATATAAATAAAAAATAAAAAATTATGAAACAAGTAAGAAGGTAGCAATAAGAAGGGAGAAAATCTAAAAACGCGCAATAGAACAGTAAAGATATAACACATGCAGGATAAGAGGTTTTATTTGTTGCAAGGGAAAACAGCTGTTTCTCTTCTGTCTTGCTGAGCCCTCCTTAAAACGCGTTTTTATTTTCTTATATTTATTAGATATCTATCAATATCAGTCTACATAACAGGAAAATAACATATTCTTTCTCAGCCTCATGACCTCGTAGCATGAGACTTGTTCAGTATGATTTACGTTTTTTGTGTGGTTTGTGAGCTATTGCTGGGATAGAATTTTTGTCACGTGGGTGGATATCTTAACATGTATCAACGGTTTAAAGGACACTTTTATGCTTATATATATATACATAATATGATTTTTTTCGGAAGTTAACAGGTGCACGTGCACCCCAAATATGTATATGGGTTCGCCTATGTGCACAATCAACAAAGAGGTGTATCCAGGATTTTGAGATGATGAGTGCACCATTACGAAAATGTGATCTAAGATATAAATTTTGATTGGTTTGACATTTAGGTTCTTATCACTGAAAATCATTTAAAATTTAAAATTATAGGTTCAAAATTATTTTCTATCTATCCAAACCACTTGGAGAGGTGTTACCCAATTTTAGAAAGGAAAATAAAACAAAATAGATAAACGATTCATATTTCTAATCTCAGGTGTACCCAATCAACATCGCACGACATTATATAATACTTCGAGTGTGTGTTCACACATCTATATTTAAATATTTTTTTAAAAATATAACACTATTATATAGTATGATTTTGAGAGGGAAGCATGGGTTCACGTGAACCAGGTGACCTCCTCCTGGATATGCCTCTGGAGCAAGGAGCAAGTCATCATAGAGTGCTTACCTAAAGGATAGTGATCATAGATTTCTTTAGAATTTCTAAAAAAAAAATAATGAACGAATAAAACGAACGGGGCGCAAGAAGTACTCATAAAATATTGCAACGGTTTCATGGGCTAAAATGCTAAGTTCAAACACTTCTTAAGCGCATGCGTCATTTGACTTTTTTATTTTTTCTACTCACGACATGCACAAAAATGCAATATAATAAAATAATTCTAATAAATATAAGCACGACTTTAATAATTTCTGTATCTATTTTGACACTACAATTTTCTCCTATTTCGTTTTTTTGACATTTATTCTAAGAAATATGAAGTAATGAGCTCAAACAGTAATTTATTTTATTTATTTATTTTTTTGATTGGAGAATATGGTGTTTATATGGAAAGAAATTCAGTACTAAAGTCTAAAGATGTTCCTTTTAAAATTAAAGATCCACTCAAGCCTACGTAGTATTAGGGGTGTACATGATCGGGTTGGTTTGGATTTTTCAAATATCAAACCAAACTATTTGTGTAAAAAATTTAAATTTATAAACCAAACCAAACTAATAAAATTCAGATTTTTTTCGAGTTTTTCAACCTCGGGTTGGTTGGGTTTTTCAAATACCAAACCAAACCATTGTGTCGAATTTTTAAATTTATAAATCAAACCAAACTAAAAAACCTTGAATTTTTTTGGTATAGTTTGCATACAAACATATAATTAACTTGTGCTCCAAATATTTCTTTAGTCCAACCAAAATACAATTATCTAAGGTGTTTCTTAAGAAAATAACACAAAATATGAAAATGAGTACTGATGACACTAAAATATTCAATAAAAAATAATAATGAAATCATCATATAAAATAAATATTGCAAAGTCATAATGAAAATGATCATAATTTAAAAGTACTAAAAATCATGCTAAAATAAGTTTAATAAGTATTAGTTACATTACTAAAATATTTAAGGAAAATTAAAATTAAATTATGTATTTTAAATTGTCTAAACCAATGTAAACTAAAAGAATAAATATTCAATATTAATTGTCATTCTTAGTGTTGAATTGATTTTCCTTTTGCATTAGTATTAATTTGATTTTGATTTAAGTTTTATTATAATTATCAACATCTATGAACTATAATCTTTATTGGACCATTCCGAATTCTAAGTTTTAAACCTGAAATAATATATTAAAAGATAAAAACTATGAAATAGTATAAGAAATATTTTAAAATTATATCAAAGTAAATATTTTTATGTATAAAATAAAATTTTAAAATTAAAATATATAATGTCTGGTTGGTTTGGTCTTGGGGTTGTTTTTTTTTAGTTAAAACCAAACCAACCCAAATATAGTCGGGGGTTTTTTCCAATACCAAACCAAGTCAAACCAAACCACTAGTCGAGTTTTATTTTCGGTTTGACTCAATTTGCAGTTTGGTTCGATTTTCGGTTTGATTATGTACACCCCTACGTAGTAAATATACTTAGCTTTCATTTGAAAAAAACATCATATATACTTAGCTTTCATTTGAAAAAACAAATGATGTTTTAAGTATGGAAAGTTTCGAAAAAAATAAGCATTAATGCGTCATGCTTATAAAGCTTAGAACTACATAACATGTCTCCCAACCAAAACGGATTATTCACTCCTAACGGTGATTGAATTTATAGACGTGATTCAAGAATATGTAGATTGAGATGATCAAATCAAGACGATATTTGTTAATATTAATATGCTTTAACAATGTATACTTTCTTATAAAAATAATAACGAGTAAGGAATATAATGACAATAAAGAATTAAGGAAGTGAATTGAGAGCCTGTTTGACACTGCTGTTGATATATAGTTCAGAAGCACTTATTTTGTTGAAACGTACTTTTTTTTTAAAAATTTAGGTATTTGGCAAATCAGTAAATGTCACACCCCGAATCTACACCCTGGGCGGGACTGGCACTCGAGAACCATTGTTGGCCCCAAACGAACTCTTGATCTGGCTTACTACTCAGCGAAAGACTTATTCATGGTATAAATACTTAAAAAAGTAAACTGAGCTGCTCAATAAATACTTAAAATGTATTAAGATAACAAGATAATGACAAATGAACTAACTTACTATAGGAATAGGGCTTGTTTCCACAACTGAAAGAGAATCTAAAGCAGGATCGGAAACAAAATAAGATTGAGGAGCGGAAAGCCACTCGGCTTAAGCCGAGGAGCAGGGTAAAACCATTCTCAGAAGGAGCAGGTTTAGCGGATGGGAATGGCATTTCCGGGAATGCAGTCAAGGGTGAATGAGCAAAAGAAGCTAACTCGAATGAAGAATCTTTCCAAGGAGTGACACCAAGTAGAAGTTAGATAATAGAGAAGGAATTGATCCTTTCCTGAAGGATATAGGACTTAGGACACAAACTAAATTGAACTGATAAATCTCAATCTAGGTGGAGTTTACCAGCACATAGGTAGTCTAAGTTCCTAAAAAGTGAGTCTCTGACTTCCACTTAACTATTCTCTGAGCTTGCTTTCCAGTCTATCTTCAAAAGTTCTCCGCGGACAATGCCACCTTAAATCATTTTTTTAGTCTTCATCATTTACTCCCCTTTATTTTAGTAGGCGCTAGTCTTCTTCATCTGGCCGCATTGCATCAATATGGATCCAATGATCCATTGGGTGTACATTCAGAGATGGATAAAATTGCTTCTTACCCTTATTTTTATGAATATCTATGAAGCCTCTAATAACTGAGATGGATGTCGGGACAAGACCCACGACATCCTAATGAACTAAATACTGAAAAGTAATAAAAAGGGATCCTCCGGAAGCAAGGAGGCTCACCAACAACTCTAAAGCTCAACTAGAATCAACGATGCGCTGGATGTTGATCCCGGTTATCTGTGTCTGCATCATTAGAAGATGCAGGCCAAATGACATTAGTACATTGAATGTACGAGTATGCGAGGAGAATACTAAAACAAGACGTAAGCTTGAAAGGAACTAAAGAACTTACCTGGCTCAACTAAACTGAACTCATTTCAATATAAAGCAATGACATAAATGCAATATAAAGAAAACCTTCTAAAACATGGATATCAACTCTGTGTATTTAAAAGTACAATAGTAACTCTGATGTGTATGCAAGGATACAATAAAACTCTAAAATGTATATAAAAATACAAAATACTACTATTGTGGGAGTTTCTCTAACCGACAACCACCACTTGTGATCGGTGAACACATCCACATAAACACCATACAAATAATGACGCCATATTTTCAAAGCGAATACTACGACAGCCAACTCTAGATCATGGGTTGGGTAGTTCCTCTCGTAAACCTTAAGTTGTCCGGAGGCATAAGCTATAACTTTGTCATTTTGCATTAACACACAACTCAAACCAACTCTGGACACATCACCATATACAACAAAGCCTTGTGTACTTTCCGGTAAGGTCAATACTGGGGTAGTAGTCAATCTCTTTTTCAATTCCTGAAAGCTTTTCTCACAAGCTTCAGACCATTGAAATCTCACTGTTTTCTGAGTCAACTTGGTCAAAGGGGGTGAAATAGATGAGAACCCCTCTACGAACCTTTTACAATATCCGGTCAACCCCAAGAAACTCCTAATATACGTTGGAGATGTGGGTCTAGGCCAATTCTGCACTGCCTCTATTTTCTGAGTGTCAACTGTAATTCCATCACCGGAAACAATATGGCCTAAGAATGCCACAAACTCAAGCCAAAACTCACACTTAGAGAACTTGGCATACAACTCTCTATCCTTTAGAGTTTGAAGAACTATTCTTAGATGGCTAGAACGATCTTTCTCATTTCTAGAATAGATTAGATTGTCATCAATGAACACGATAACAGACATATCTAAATAAGACTTGAATACTCTATTCATAAGGTCCATGAACAATGTTGCAGGTGCATTGGTTAAACCGAACGACATAACCAGAAACTCATAATGACCATAACGGGTCCTGAATGCTATCTTAGGAATATCACATTCCCTTACTTTCAACTGCTCTTTCAACTCTTTTAACTCTGCTGGTGCCATCCTGTATGGCGGAATAGATATAGGATGAGTATCGAAAAGAATATTTATATCGAAGTCTATTTCTCTCTCAGGAGGGACTCCGGGAAGATCACCTGGAAAAGACTTTTGGAAACTTTTTTACTACTAGAACTGACTGAATATGAGGTATCTCAACACTAGAGTCATTAACTCGGACTAAGTGATAGACACACCCTTGAAACTAACTTTCTTGCCTTAAGGTACGAAATAAAATGACTCTTAGGCACTGTTAAACTACTCTTCCACTCTATAACTGGTTCACTGGGAAACTGGAACTTGACTACTCGAGTTCTACAATCTATTGATACATAACAGCCATGAAGCCAATCCATACCTAGAATGACATCAAAATCTACCATATCTAACTCTACTAATTCAGTCATGGTATTCTTGTGATTGACGGAAATTGTACAATCACGATAGACTCTCTTAGCTAGAATAGACTCACTAACAGGTGTAGAAACACTGAAGGGCTCACTAAATTTTTCAGGAAAAATGTCAAAAATCATCTAAACATAAGGAGTTACAAAAGATAAACCCGCTCCTGGATCTAGCAAAGCATAAACAACAAAGTTAAAGACTTGGATCATACCAGTGACAATATCTGGCAAATCCTCTTGCTCTTGGCGACTAGTGATAGCTTAAAGATGATTTCCTCCTCTGCCTTCCCCTGAAGTAGCTCCTCTATATGCAACTTTTTCTGGTGGAGCAACTGAATAAGACTGGGCTCTATTGCCCCCATTACCATTACTCTACATGTTCTTAGGACACTCTCTCATAAAATGACCGTTCTGGCCACACTTGAAGCAACCAGTGGAGCCATCATGACACACCCCTGAGTGGCTCCTACCACACTTAGCACATGCAGGAGTCTTAGTACCCCATTGTGCCTTACTACCTTGCGAATACGCAAGTCTAGCTCTGAAGTTCTGAGAATTCTAACTATTGTACTCACCTCTGGTCCCTTGTGCAGGTGCACTAGCAAATGATGGAGCATGTCCCTTCTGCTTCTGTTAGAAAGATGATCGATTCACATTATTCTTTTGCTCCCCGGACTCATTCTCTAATGTCTTAGCCTCTTATTCTTAAACTTTTCTCTATCCCTCATCTTGCCCTCCTCAACCTGTTGCAGATGGATCATTAGCCTAGTTATGTCCATATCCCCTATCAACATAGCTGCCTTGCCTTCCTTGCTTGAAAGACGGGACAACCCAGCAACGAATAAACTCATCATGCTCCTCATGTCAGCAACCATCTCCAGATCATCGCGGGAAAGTTGTGTGAACTTTAGACTATACTCATGAACACTCATAGACTTCTACTTAAGAGTGAGAAACTATTGTACCTTAGCCTCTCTTAGTTCTCGGGGAAAGAAACTCCCCAAGAAGGCCTCCTCAAAACAAACCCAACTCGCAGGTGGTGCTCCCTCAGCTCGATTCTTCTTTCATTGGTCGAACTATATCCTAGCAACACCATTCATTTGGTATGCAACTAGTTCCACCCTCTCAGTATCAGCAACATGCATGATTTTAAAAACCTTCTGAAGCTCTTCAACAAAATTCTTTCGATCCTCAGTAACACGTGAATTTGTGAAGCTCGGTGGATTCATCCTTAAAAACTCATGGATCCTTGAAGTATCAGCCACTTCCTGTCGATTCTCTCTCTGTCCAACTTGATTGGTCACAACTTGACTTAGCATCCGGATAGCTTCACGAAATTCAGCATTGGTGACCTCTCATTAGGGTTGCACTTCTGGTGCATTAGGTACCCCTTGTTCCAGTGGTTCAACATTCCTTATAGCGGGACGACCTCTGACAGATCTTCGTGGAGGCATGATCAACTGAAGACACGCGCAAGCATGAGTTAGAGAGAGACTTTATAGAGATGAACTCTATCGCATGAAGTGAGTATGAAAGAAGTGAATGAATTCCTAAATGTTGCAGCCTCCTAATTATAGATGTGGCGAACTTCACACCGATAACTAGGACTCTACAAACACGGCTTCACAGACTCCCTAGGACTCTTGAACTCTATGCTTTTATACCAAGTTTGTCACACCCGAGCCTACACCCTGGGCGGGACTGGCACTCGAGAACCATTGATGGCCCCAAGCGAACTCTTGGCCTGACTTACTACTCAGCGAAAGACTTACTCATGGTATAAACACTTAAAAAAGTATATTGAACTGCTCAATAAATACTTAGAATGTATTAAGATAACATTCACTGGCCAAAGTGGCACTTAAGTCTCAAAACATAAGCCAATAACAAGATAATAACAAATGAACTAACTGACTGACTATCTATGAAGCATCTAATAACTAAGATGGATGTCGGGACAAGACCCCCGACATCCTAATGAACTAAATACTGAAAAGTAATAAAAAGGGATCCTTCAGAAGCAAAGAGGCTCACCAACAACTCTGGACCGCAACTAGAATCAACGATGCGTTAGATGCTGATCCCGGTTATATTTGTCTGCATCATTAGAGGATGCAGGCCAAATGACATCAGTACATTGAATGTACGAGTATGAGAGGGGAATACTAAAACAAGACATAAGCTTGAAAGGAACTGAAGAACTTACCTGGCTCAACTCAACTCAACTCAACTTAACTGAACTCATTTCAATATAAAGCAATAACATAAATGAAATATAAAGAAAGGCTTTTAAAAAATGGATATCAACTCTGTGTATTTAAAACTACAATAGTAACTCTAATGTGTATGCAAGGATACAATAAAACTCTGAAATGTATATAAAATTACAAAATAATACTACTGTGGGAGTTTCTCTAACCGACAACCACTACTATGAGCCTAAGTGGTGATACATCGTCTTGCGCACGTTGCCAGAATTGTCTTATACTTTGTCATCATATAAAACGCCTTAACTAAGTGAATCCACTAGTCTATGCTAAAAAACACTTAAGGAGTCATCTAAAAAGTATGATCCTTTCTACCCATGATGGCTACATGGTTTATGGAGACTTGAGTTAATATGAACTCGCATCCCCATATCGGTGCTCAATACTACTCCCAAAAATATACTTAGTTCTT
>NW_006239062.1:661974-670061 GCF_000226075.1 Solanum tuberosum | reverse complement strand
AAAACTTAGCTCAAAGGCTATCTTGGAAATCGGTGTTTCCTTTCTTCTTTAAATGTGAAAACATTTTACTCTTTGAGAATATATAGTCCCAATATACTCTTTTGAAGAAATGAACTTCAAACTTTACTCGTCTTAAAACTCAAGTCTTAAAACAAAGTTAAAACATTTGTAAAAGACTTTTGGAAGACTCTATGAACTTCTCTTGACTTGACTCTCAACCTCTCTTGACTTGACTCTTAACTTTCCTTGAATTGAATTATGGATTCAAGGATTGTGATAGGAAAGATCTCATGATGTTTAGGAGTGTTTTTAGATAGTTAAACATGAGAAAAAAATCAAGAAATCACTGTCTGGAAGCAAGTCCGCGACGCGGAGATGCATTTAATTATTTGATCGCGAAATAACTTTTGAGGCAGAACGGTCTTCCTTTTCTGAAATAAACATGTTTGGTGCATGGGAGAATGAACCCAACGCTATGTGAACTCACACACCTCGTAGGATTGAATCCTTGGCGAAATCCGCACTCAATTCCTCAAGAAATCGACGAATCCTTGCTTTTTCTCCTCTTCTTTTCTCTTCTCTCAAAACCCTAACTCTTTTTGATGAAGCGTAAACTGAACCAAATCAGTTTAGACCCCAACTTAATTACCAAAAATGAAATTAAATAATTGGGTAGTGAAAAGACCACAATACCCTTCCAAAATTCGGTTGACTTTCCTTATCTTGACAGCCCAACTTCAAATGGACATACCTCTCTCATACGATCTTGAAATCGTGCAAACTCAGCGGCGTTGGAAAGATAATTCAAAGATCTTTCTTACGGTATCTTGAAGAACACCAAACTTATCATGAGCTAGGAGTTATGGTTGTTTGAAGTTGACCAAAAACTCAAACTTAACTTAACCAATTTTTCAGATTTTTCATTCTTTCCAAAAATGACTATTTCCAATTCTAGCTCTTTCTAGTTCTTTCAAATAGCGGGGTGTTACAGTAAAACTGCTTCTAAATATAAGCAAAACCAGTTTTTCTATTGTTAGGAAGAAACAAAAAATTTATGCTTCTTGAAAAAAGCAGAAGAAAATTATTTTTTCAAAACGAAAATATCCCTCACATATTTACCAATATATCACTTATTAATTCATTAGCATATTTTATAAGTTTGATTAAGTTTCATTTAAGAATTTTATAATTTATTTTTATATAATAAATTATTATATTTTATTTTACGTTTATGTATTATTATTCTATTTATTATATAACGTATTGTTTTGCACAATTAAAAAAAAAAGATGACAATAATAAAAATAATGAGATAAATTATTTCAAGACTATCTAATACCTTAAAATAAAATTAATAATCTTATATTTTTTCTCTAAAATTATTATACCTTATACCTCAACAGAAGTATCTAATTTACATTTTGATAGGATGAAGTATAGTAGAAAAGTGTATGTATAGGGCAGCTAGATTCCCAAAGTAGTAGTGTTTTTGTAGAGAATCAATAAATGTGATTTGCAGGAGTTGAAGGCCATAGGGTTTTTTTCTACTTTGGAAAAGGAGTCTGCCGGCACATGACTCTCTTTGACATTTTGACATTTCTAGTACCTTTTTCCATGTGGCCCACGCTTTCATATTTACGATTTCACATTACTCATTACTCTTTCCGTTCAATAATCATCGTCCACTATTAATTTAACATAGAGATAAGAATTATAAATGATATCGAAGATAATCATTGTTAGAAATTTCAAAATAGTATTCTTGCCATTTTAAAATCATTAAATTATTAAGATTTTTTTTTATAATTCAAATTAACTTAACTGTTCAATTTTTAATAGTACTTTTAAAATATTATTTCATTTTTAACCTTCTTTTTTATATGATGAGTTCAAGAAATTTTAATTACTTGAAATTATTCTAAAGATTAAGACAATAATTAATAAGAATAAAAAAGAAAATAATTTCTACTAATTTATATCTCTGATCCTTTTTTTTTAAAGTGTGAAATACCTCCAACAACTCAATTATTTTAAAATAAAGAAAATATAATGGACGAATAAAAATGGACTAAGAAAATATCATTTTTTTTTCTTCTCTAATTATCGTAGCACACCCCTTTAATTTTTTCATTTCATTTTAATAAAGTGCTCTGTTTTCATTTTTCCTTTTCATTTCACATGATTTCCCCTTTGTCATTCTTCTATTCTATTTTATTTTGTTTAAAACAATAGATTTCAGATACACATTTTTTTTTGAAGGATAAGTTTCCAACTCAACCTTAATCATAAGATTGACGCGCAAAGTTTTGTACCAATCCTCATATTACTTAATTATTATTTAAAATACACCTCTAAAAACCTTTAAAGTGTTGAGAAAAAAACACTTCTAAAATATCTTACTTTTTTGGAGATATCTACAAAACTAAATCATTGATAGGTATTAACAGTTTGACACTTCATTTTTTTTTATCTAATCATAATTTAATTAACTTTTAACATTGGAGCTTCTTCAATTTGTAATTATTTTATAAAACTACAAATAATACTAAGTTTCAAGGCAATTTTATCATTTTTATAAACATTTGCTATATAGATTTATAAAAAAATTATTTTGATAAAACAGTTAGAAAATACGTTTTTATCAATAATAGTGTTTCAATAAAGTATGTATTTTATTTTCTTAAAAATTGATTAATTCATGTTTTAATTAATAAAACTGGTCTTCCATTTCAAAATAATTATTTTTTGTTGTTAGAATTAAGAAGCTTAAATCATTAATTGAGTTTACATTTTAGGTTGTATAAATGAATGCGGGCGTGAAAAAGGATAAAATAATAATAGTCAGAATATTATGAGTTCTCCAAATGGTTTTTAAAAAGCGAAAGTAATATTTACCATCAAATTTGATATGAAAGGTATTGGACACGCAGTTGTTGTGCGGTCTAATTTGATAAGTTTTATAAATCCATCATAAAAAAATATATATAAAGTGGTGATGCACTTGACCTTTTAAATGTGATGTTCAGGTGAGTTATATAAATATGATAAATTTCAAAGCATGTATATAAAATTATAGTCAATTTCTTGAAAAGAATGTAACTTGTGATAAACATTGTGAATGCTCGGTTATTCTTAAAAATGAATGCATCAATCTGATAAAAAAACATGAATAAACTTATGCTTCCGGCAGCTGATCCGAGTCCTCAATTAAGGGACACTTGACATCGAATTCAATGGTGAACTATTCGTCTATGTTATCATGGATTCCTATTCTTATTCTAGTCCATCTTTTCAGACATAAACATTTTAGAATTAGACTTATGTTTTAGTTTCGAAGTTGCATCCCCATAACTGATCACATTAGAGTTTAGATACTACAATTTTCAGCTCTTAGGGGTTTATTTCTGCATAATTATTTTGATTATTAAGTGAGTTTATGGGGACTCAATTCTTTAGTTTTCTAAATCATTTTTACTACTTATTATGATGAACTTCTTTTTTATAAATGGTGTTTGAGCTTATTTTAGGCTAGATATTGATTCTCCCACTGGATGATTTAGTGTGCGTGTCACTCACGATGGTCTGAATCGTGACAAGTATAAATATTTTTCTCAAAAATTATGATATTATTGTATGGAGATGTGTTCTGATTTGATGAAAGCAATGAGGTTATTTTTTGATCTGACAATAAATGAAAAACTTGAATATTTTATAATAAAATTATTTGCATAACTGTATAGGTTATAAAGTTTATATATAAATCCTTGGAAAATTTAAAATGTTTTAAAGTGATTTTATTGACTATCCAATAATTGTGAGATCGCTTAATATAAAGGAAGATCAATTTTGATCTCATAAATATGGTTAGAAAGTACTATGTCATATGTAATTGATGAACTATGTATCCTTATATTATTATTATTATTTACGAGATAGTACTTTTATTTATATGCATGCAAACTATAATATCTCTCTTATCGATGGGATATCAGGGTGAATTAAATATTGACTTATAAATTTATTTATTCTAACCAATCATGTCAAGATTTATTTGTTATGAAAGTGTAGGAAATTATTTGATTTATACGAAGTTTGATCTCGAGAAAGTTATTTGTTTTCATGTGAGAATATTGTGACATCAAATCATTTTACAAGACATTCAATTTTATTATCATGCAAATGAAAGTGTTCTTCACCACTTGATTATTGCTATGAACAAGTCGAATGAACAATTTATCTAATCGATGATATCGCTAGCTGAGTGAAAATATATTGGTTGAGCTCACGGACTCAACATATCTCATTGACAATAAAACTTTGTATCGGAATAACCTCAAGAATGCAACATCTTGATGGATGTGATTTGGTCACAAAGACACAATCATTAACAATGTTTGAAAAGCTAAGTATGAGATTAGGAGGTATCATTAACCAGAATTAAGTGATGGTTTCAACAGTGAAAGTAAATATGTGTTGCACTTTTTTTTAGCCAAAAATTTATTCCACTGAATTTTTCAGGCAAGATTTTTAATGAGGCAACTATCAATACTTATAAAATATGTGTACTCTTTTTCCGTCACTAATTAAAAAAAAAAATTTACTAAATTTTTTCTATTAAAATTTTAACGAGATACATTATCTAGCTATCAAGACATGGATATCCAACGTAAGATTTATGAAACTAATAAAATATTACGAAGGACTGTGTATACTTGTTCTCTCATTAGATTTGTTCTTTTACATGAACATCCCAGAAAAAAATGTAAAATTATTGTGGGTCCCAGAGACGGAGTCAGTATTAGAAGTTTGGGGGTTCTAAATTTTCTTTCCGTTCGTACCATTGAGTTGTCAATCATTTTTATTAGGGGTTGTTGGTGTTATTTAAAAAATGGGACAGCACAAAATGATTGAAAAATGTCTTTCAATGGATTGAAATGACTTTCAATAGCTTTCAATAATTTTATTAAGCATTTTGTGTTTTAAATAGCCAACATAAAAATATAATCTGCATAATTTTAAAATTTAAAACAACCTAAAATATCTCAACAATTCAAACAACCTAACTAAAATTCAAAATTCAAATTCATCTTAAACTAATTAACTTATTTTGCTAAAAAATACTGCAATAACTAAAAGCAAACTTCAACAGGGTTTACAAGTTATTACTTAATCTTCTAGTATAAATATAGAGTCTACGGAAGAGCTACTAGGTTCGTCTGAACCCACGAACCACCACCTAGCTCCTCCCCTAGTGGTGGGTGCCCATGTGGACCAAACACTATAGCTTACTCTTGTGCCCAAGTAAGACAACTTTGTGCCCAAGTTTGTAATTTATAAATATCCCCCTTTATGCAATGTAAGAAAATACTCAATAATAGAGAAAATCTACTTTTGCTATTATTACTATGCTACTATCCTAAAGTGATTTTTACTTTGGAATAATATTTTTTGCTAAGATGGTAGTACTTACTTTTGAATTAAAAAAAAAGTATTCCTCAATCCATCTTTACTTGTTCATTATCCTAAAAATAGTTATCCAACGATATATGCTTAGTTTGAAAAATCCAGAGATAATTTACTCTTTTGTGTCGATCTTATCTTTGCTATTAAATACTATTCCATATCCAATACATTTTTCAAAGCATTAATGAAGTTTAATATATTCAAAGGGTAATATAATAATATTATCCCTGTGATTAATTATTTCTTAAGGTGTGTGTAAGTAAATAGTGAACAACTATCGTTAGACAAAAGTAGTATCTTTTCTGCATTTCTAAAGTGACACTTATATTCAACAGATTTCCTGAAACAAATATGAAATTTTGATCAATATTACTAAATTCTATCAAATCCATAATTAGTATGATCCTCATTATGCAATCCATTTATGCATTTTGTGACGAACATGTCTATGAAGAACAATGTCGAGTCAAATCCGTACAAAACATCCTCTCCATCCTTTCTCCTTCCTCTCAAACAAAGTTTTATTAATTAAAATTAAAATTATTTCAAAAGGGAATCATTTCCTTAAAGATCTCTTCTAATCAAACTGTTTTAGAAAAAAATAATTAATTGTAAACACGGTCCTATGTTATGTTATCAGGTGGCTAACAGAATAAATATTCATGTTAATTAATTAAATACTAATTATTTCTGGTAATGATTATGGTACAAAGCAACCTCCACATGTGTTTACATTTAAATGAGAAAAGAGAAAAACCCCTTCACATGTTCCTCCCACACGTAATTATTTGTTGATTCTGTCTGTTTTCTTATTGTACAAGTTTTAATCAAAATTTCTATGATATTTAGTCTTTCCTCCATTCTAAAATAATTGTCATTTTTCGCTTTGTAAGAGTTGATTTGACTAATTTTTAAAGTTAAATTAGATTATATTAATTCAAAATTTTAAATGTTCAAAACCTATACGAAAAGTATTGTAAATTGCAATTGTTCTTATACCAGTATGATTAAAAATATATATCTTAATATGTTGATCAAAATTCATATCATTTGATTCTCAAAAAGAAAATTGCGATAAATATTTTGAAATTGAGAAAAGATGTTTATTCCTGATTGCCCTTGGTTACTCCTAGGCTTGAGCATCAAGCTAAGTGAGCTGAGCTAGCCTGAGCTGAATCGAGCTTTTAAAATTGAGTTGATCGAGTTCAAATAGAAGTTGAGCTCAACCAAAGTGTTTATGATAAAAACATATCAAAACTAGCATAAGGAAAATGTAATAATTGCATTACTTACCTAAAGGGTTCGTTTGGTAGTTGATTAGCAGTTAGAAAGTGATTTATTTATATATTAAAACTAACATAATTAATATCTTGTTTGGTAACTTTTTAGTTACTTTTCATAAAAATTTCCACATGACCTAGTTCAACGTTTGGTAATCATTTTACAATTCCGCTTAAATGAAACATGTACATTTTATGAGTCAATTCATGTATTATTTTATATATGAAAATAGAAGATCGAATAAGTAATACATGAATAGTTAAACTCTGCATAACTCATTCTTACATTACTTCTAATACGTACATAGCTCTAATCAGCAACCAAACGACTTGTTTGTTAACCGAGCCTACGCGAGTCAATTGATTGATGTTTGACCTAATTGAGTCGAACGCTAGCTAGCTACGTCATTTGACAAGAAATATGGACAAAAGATTATTGACTAATTAGTTAATTAACATTCAACTTGCATGTCTCAGTGCTTAACAGACCAAAGAAAAAAATGTGAGTTTACTGTAACACCACCTTAATTTAAGGATCTTTGGAGAAATTAAGTACAATAATATTTTAAAAACAATATGCATTAATGTACTGAAAATTTGTTTAACCATTTTATGAAGTGGTTGGTTTAACTAAACTGTTGGACAATTTAATTTAGAGATGACCGACAAAATAGATTAACCAAAAATGTGAACATAGTTTTTACAGTTGGCAAATTGCCCTTTTGAAACAGTAATTCTACACCAAAATATTTGACAATAATCAATATTCCATCATAATATCATTTCTAAGCAACTTCCATAAATTTTAAAATTTTGATTTAAATCAAAATTTAAATTTAATGTAATGTATTTTTCAAACAAAATAACTACTTGATAAACAAATCAAATGAACTTTGATGAGTGAAACTTACTCAAGTGGTTGAACATCTTCGTCATCGAACCGATAGATTGAGGGTCCGAGTCATGCTAAAGGATAAGTCACAACTATTAATTTTTCCTTGATTAAAATAAACGGGAAAAAATCAAAACAAATCTTTAAACAACATTATACCTAATTAATCAAATGATATTACTAAAAAGATAAAGCAAGTACATATGAGGGTTGTTTGGCTAATGATTTGAAATAATTAATCTCATCATAAGTCTAAGTTAATATGTGCATTAAGTTTTGCTTAAAATCGATATGATTTTGATGTATTATGTTATGAATTATAAAATATGAAATAAAAATGTGTATCAATGTGTCTAATGTGTCATATGAACTCCTTCGAAAGCTTATCAGCATAATAAGCTTGTTAATCCGGCCATCAACCCACCCTCCGCGAGTGGCATCACATACTACCC
>NW_006239062.1:647070-661625 GCF_000226075.1 Solanum tuberosum | reverse complement strand
GAGCTGCAAACCCCACAACCCCCCCCCCCCCCCCCTTCCATCCTTGAGACTCAATGTCCTCGTTAAGGTTGGCCACCATTGTTATGCGAGATTCAAGTTCAGATAACCAACAAAAATAACAAATTTGTAATTTGGACTCTGTCATCATCGAGCCCAAAAGTCATGTACGTACCATATGAAGTTGTACTTTGTCTTATATAACACTTCACTCTTTCCTTCCTTTTCGACATGAGATTTACTTAAATAATATGTACCCTTTCTTGCAGAGCTTTCCACCTTAGAAGTTTGTCAGTCCTCGACCTTGACCCGGCCTCATCAACCCACCATTTGTTATTAGGAGCGTGGCAATCAAATGTGGTGCATAGATAAGACTAGGGAAGTTCAAGATAACTTGAAAAACAGAACACAGTCAACAAACGGACAAAAAAAATCTTGTAATTGATCGAATCAGTTTAGTATCAAGTGTTAAAAAATAATGTATAGTTTGCTTTAATATTATAGTAACTTTAATTCCTCCTTGATCATTATATTAAGAGGAAAACTAATGTATGAAAGGGAATTAAGTTATTTAAAATTAAGTAGTGACCTCATAGTGAGAGTTCTAATAATTTAGAGGTACCATACTTTGAATTATTACTTTGATGTTTGATTGTTCACCCTACTTGTCCAGCATTTAAAGATATTGTTACACCAACCAAAGCAAGAATATTGTTCCTTGTACGGTGCATCTACTTTCATCTATTCACAAATATGGTTCTCTATTTCCTAGAAGTTACAATATATATACTTGATAACAGTAATTAATCTTCTATTTCAAAATGAGTTGTGTTCCATTGCATGTATGTTTGGTCCCATGGGATTGTTTAGTACTCATATGGAAGGATGGGACATGTTTAGTTATATGTAGGGATGGAGATAACATTCACCGTTAGAATGTTTACAATTGAAACCATTAGCTCATCGACGAGGATTGTGGTAGAGTGATAAGTACTACTTCATCTTTAACTAGAGATATGGGGTTTGAGTCTCTTTGGATACGGAGTCACCTTTGTTAGGAAGCGTTTTACCCTCTAATGTGGGACTTTCTGACGCGTATCTGACTCCAGACACTGGGTAGGAAACCAAAAAAAGGGAAAAAAACAAAAGAACCCCTTAGTTCTAAGAGCTACTCTTGCTTGGTAGGTATAATAAGAAGTTCTAATTTAACAATTTGATCCAAGATACCATAACCCAAAGGGAGAAATCAAGAACATTTTCTTTTAGTTTAACCATCTGGTATTTGAAGTCTTTGGCTTATTTAATTCAAATTTACACGTGAGTAGTTCTACTAAGGAGTAAAGCCTCCTACCAAGAAGTTCTCTATTTTTAAAAACTCGAACCTGATTAAGAGTGGAGAACTCCCAATTATCCCATCACACCAGGACATTTTTTTTTAATTTTAATCATCTGATATCCGAAGTTTGTTGGTCCAATTAATCAAATTTGCAGTTGGTAAGTCCACCAAGGGGGTAAAACACTTTCTACAAAAAAAAAAATCCATTTCCAAAGATCAAACTTAATTAAACATGGAGAAATCTCAACAACTTTCACTACATCTTCAATGGTACATTTTTTTTAGTTTAATCATTTGATATTCGAAATTTCAGCCCAATTAATTCAAATTTATACTAGGGTAGGTCTACTAAAGGAGTAAAATGCTCTTCCAAAAAGTTTTCATTTCCAAAGAGTCAAACTTGTTTAAGATCAAAGGGATCCCAACTACGCCACTACATGGATGGACACCATTTAATGAGTCACTTCTTAGACACCAAAGGACATTTAACATTAATGAGCAGGAAAGATTCCTATCCAATCTTCAAAACTAGTTCAATCTTCTTGAAATGATCATGTGGGGGGGTACTTTGAAATAATATGTACTAGTACCATGGCTAAAGGACATTCCGTACCAATGGCATATTAAATTGGAAAAAAGACAAAATGCAATAATGTGACCCAACATATTAAATCAATAGATGCAGAGGTTTGCCAGCTAATAAGATGAGACAAATCAACTCAAGTCAAATAACTCAATTTTGAAATATTTGCTGATGAGATTTGGAGATTATGTTATGGGCAAAAAAATCATATAGAGGCTCTGAATCTTGATGTGTGTAGTATGAAAATGAGGCAACAACCATCAAGGTAGCAGCATCCTGGAAGCACCCAAATTCCAATCACAAATTGGACATTGCATTTATTATCCACTAAATAATATACAAACATGTTCATCTAGACAGATAGACTTGCAGAGAAAAATAGGATATCAATAACACTAGAAGGATAACAATATCACATGTATACTCAAGAGGTAATTGGTTCGAGCTACAGAAACAATGCAGGGTAAGGTTGTGCACAATAGACCCTTGTGATCCGGTCTTTACTCGAACCTCGTGGGCCGTGCATAGTGGGAGTTTAGTGCACCGAGCTGCCCTTTTTATTTTATTGTTTGACATAGATAGAAACATTGACTGACTAAACTCCAGATGGTATTTACATCAGAGGATAATTGATTTTAGCTCCAAAGAAGTCTTGCATGCTTTGTCAACATAATTTATTGAAAGTGGTACACTTGCATTTACATGAGTCTAAAGGATGAAACACTTTTCCCCTGTAGATGATTTTGTTATTTTTGTAAATGATGTTATAAAAGCATATTGTGTGCACAAATCATCTTTTCCAAAAGAGAGATGCCCTGCAAAACTAAAAAAAAAAAACATGATTTCAGAGCTTGGATTAATTCTATGCCAACACCTAGAGTTTCTTGGAAACATGACTATGAAAATCAATTATCAAATCAGCAGTTATGAGATGTTCATACATCAGACAACTAGCATTGACATGTTCATTCAAGTCCAAAGTTTGAACAGGCATAAACTCCAGCACATTCAAAGGAAACAAAGGGGTGGAGGGTCAGACAAAACAAGCTGCTGGTTCAACTGATATGGAAATCACTATTTCAGGATAATATTTGACAGGCAACTTAAGAGACAGTAACAGGCAACTCACTGGTAACTTGTTAGCAAAAGATGGAAAATAATGGGAATCCCTTCCAAAAACAGAAAGTACTTAGTGAGTAGAAGTTAATTTTAGAGATGTCCTGTGGAATTTGCAGTATCTTAATAGCATACAAAAGAAACAAAGATTCGTATGTCTCTTTTGACAAAAATGACATGAAGAATATCTTATGAGTGTTTAAATCCACAAAGTTCATTTGGTAAATCCCAAATCGATCAAGTAAGCCATGTTGCTAACTGTTCAGACCCAAACAAAATTGTGCTGTGCTTGAATCATCCATGTGATATCTTTGCATTAGGTATGTTGGTGTAGTTTCTTTCTCATAGCCTGAGGGGCAGGAGTTGCACTGAAGAAAAAGAAGTTAATCCTACTGCTTAACATCTCAGATACAGCAACCAAACCATCATATGAATTGGTTACCAGAAAATAAGAATGTATATCATTTTGTTTCATTTAGAAATTAGAAAAGATATTAGTTTTCGGGGATTCCTTAAAAACACAAAAGGAGAGTAAAAGAATCTGGGCTTGTCTAAGATTTTAACATTCAAATCCAGTTTCTCATATCTGTTTCTTTCTACAACCCTTAAGGAATTCTGCTTTGGGCCATCTTATTTGAAAAGCTCGGCTTCCAGTAAAAATAAGCCCTTGTGTGGTCTTTGCTTCATCAAAATCTTAAGACCAATGACCTGTTACTGTCGAAAGGCAATCAAATCTATTGTAGTTAAATTTTAATTATTTGTTGACGACCGTGGTGTCCGGGTCAGCTTTCACGCACTTCGACTAATTCTATGGGATACTTGCCACTTCCCACCAGCAACAAGCACTAGATAACTATGTCCACCAAGGCTAGGGCAGATGGGAAAAAACACCTAGTGTTTTTTGTCTCCACTGAGTTTTGAACCTGAGACCTTAGTATTCACAACCACTTCATTGACCACTGGCCACACCCTTGGATGCTAGTCAAATTTGGTGCATTATGTGTGAAAAAATCAAGGACACGCTTTCTGTTTTACATTATACATTTGCAAGAAGGTAGTCGTCGATAAGGATTATCACAAATATTGTAAGGGCTATTTGACGAATCTTCTCTGCTTCCACATTCAGATCGTGAAAGTTTGACAGTATAACTGTTAGTTAACACTCATGTGCCTAAAGGATCTATATCAAACGGAAAGAAACTTGTTATTATCAACTGTTGGTTAATGTTCCTGTGCTGGAAAAAATTCTCATAAAACCTGAAATTCCCAAACTTCCTATGCAGAGAAACGTGAAAATCTCCCCTTTGCACCTACGCTATAGTTATGCTTTGCAGTAATTTTTTATCTGGAGTAGTCCAAATTATCAGCAGTCAGGCACTTCTTCCTTCTTTTTTTCCAGGGGTTGCATTCATGTCACTTGCAATTGACTTTCAAGGAGTAGATTTATAAGTGATGCTAAATCTACAAGCAAATGCTCGAACGTCTAAGAAACTACTGATCGAGAACACATCCAGACATCGAAGCAGACAAACTTTTTGAATCAGCTAAATTACAATAGATCGAAGGAAACAAAAATAGTTCACTCCATTTGTAACATCATCTGTTTGCATTACATGATGCTTACACTAATTTGAATAGTCTTTTTCGGACTCAATCAACTAGGTATTGGCAGGAAAGGTCATCTGATAAACAATTTGTTTCTGTTTTCGTGTTGGGCAGGGCAGCTGAGATTCTAGTCATGAGACACAATCAATCAACCAAGCGATGCATGAAACTGCAAGTTAACCCAAGTAATCTTAGCATGAAAGGGGAACACCAGCCAGCTGATAGAGGGAGAAATCCTCCAGTACTTTTTTCAATGATGCCACAGGTTTTGTAAAGAGACAAACATTAAATTCCACTTAGACAATTAAAAAGATACTCAATGAGAAGTTAACAATTTTTATTTTGTTTTACAAAGGTAACAGTAGAATTTAACAAATTTAGATTTGTGCCTAAAGGACCTGGACTAATGTTTGTAGCATGTGCAGATTTAAAACTTGCATACCCTGAAATTAAGGAAAACTCTAAAGAGATGAATATCATACCAAGTTTTCAGATGCTTCATTGTTGAGAAACCCATTGCATCAGTGTTCATAAGATCCCTCAAAGGAACTTAATGACTTTATAATGCATTCATACACCTTAATCCCCTCCAAATAAACAGTATCCTTGAGGTTCTGCCAGGAGAACAAACGATTGGCATCAGAGAAACAAGTGATTACTGATTTGTCATAGATAGAAGCAGAGACAAACCTCATTGTGGTCATGAAGTAAGATGGGGGTATTCTTCATTGGGGAGAAACCAAAGGTAGGAATTCCCAGCCGTCTCATGAATCGAGCATCAGTAGTCGAAGCTAATATTTCAGGCTTGGAGAGTTTTCCACCAGCTCTAGTAACAGCTTCATTGAACACAGACCACCAAGGGTTGGAATCAGAAGCAAGTGTCATGAGAGGACGTCCCATGATGTCCCTTAGGAATCCTTTCTCGGTTATCTGCCACATTACAAAAAGCCTGAGAATCAGAAGACCAAAAGTACACATTGTCCCTTTTTTGTGTTTAGTAAAACAAATAACATATTGAACCCAAATGTAAACTACTTTAAATCTGGTGATTTTAAACATACGAGTGGGAATGGGGAAAAGCATCTACCTAAAAATGAAGCCAACCATTACTTACATTAGAAATGACGTCTCTACTCCAAATTAACTTATATATGCTCTATTTAGAGTTGTCACCCTAAATAAAGTTTGTTTTGAATAAACAGAATTGACCAGCAGAATGATTGCAGAGGTTTCATATTGAGGCATAGCTGATTGATTGACAGACTGATGAACAGAATGATTACATAAGATTCGTTATATTGAGGCATAGCTGATTGATTGACAAACAGAGTTGTCCCAATATTGTGACAACTTCCTGAGAAGAAAACTATGGAACCCACTTTAAGGAGAGAATTTTCAGTCATCGAACAGCTTCAGAAATACAAGAAAATGACCATTGGATCAAAATGTGTACTCTTAAGCCCTTATTTCTTTCTAGATTTCCAGGCAAATTAATCCTAATTTGTGAATTATTCCAAGCCAACATTCTTATCGACTTCTCCAATCCTTCCTCTTCTCAAAACTCTCTCTTCTTAACATTGTCTCTCCACAGCAGCCACACTTTACCATCATCTTTAGGTCCATATTGGTAGAACCCAAGTTTCAAATTGATCATATAATAGCAATTACTATGACTTTGGAGTGTCATCAGTTGAAAACTGGTGTAAAATCCACTTAAGATGGAAAGGAAGGCCTTCTTAGCTGGGGGAAAGTCATATGAGATCATTGAGAAAAAGGGAGAACCATCCGCGTGCTTTGAATGGATCGAAAGAAGGAAATCTTCATCAAAAGCAACAGATTTTTTGGATCTGCAAAGTATTGATGAAGACATCCGAAGAACCGGGGAGATCTACGTCGGAAATGGAACAAACAGGAACAAATATATGAATATTACATTATCCCAGACTACAACAGATTTTGAGAATTCAATAGAAACACTGTAGTAGAAGGGAGTAGGACAAGATTGATCATAATCAAACTCTGGTGGCAGGACATTGCAAACAAATTGACGAAATTCAAGGCGAAGGAATTTCTTCTCCAACTGTAAGCTTCCCTATTCTCCCTTCAAAATCTAGTTCATCGTCAGATTCATGTCAATTCAGATTAATATGTAGGTATCATATCACCTCTTTCTTTTTCTCCCTCTTATTGCTCCAGAATTATGCAGAGATAGCCACACTTAGGAGATGGTAGGTCACAGGTAAGTGAAAACTTCAGCATATAGAGCCCCCTTTGTACAAGTGATGAAGTAGTCTCTAAAATCAAGAATGTACTTTCTAGCGAAGTGCAAGTGGTGCACAATTTGGTGAACTGGTGGCAGAAGGCTCCAATAAAACAGAGTTAGAACAACAGGTACAATCAAATAGGAACATCTATGAGACAAAAGCTTATCGCTTCTGCTCAATTCGGACTGAAAACAGGTGAGTGACGTCAAGCTTCACTTGATTAGTGCTATCCAACCACCTCTTACCACACTTAGTAACTGATCAATCACTCCATCTCATTATTGTATCAACACAGCCCAATCTGTTTCACTGGACATACATCTTTTTCCAACTCTTCCAAGTCATACCTCACTGGAGAGTATGCTCTATATATGTACTGAGACACTGGCTGAACATCTGTTAACCATCGCCCCACCCCTGTCTTCTTCTCCATCTAATCTTTACCCCTTTCACCAGCGTTGGCAGTACACCATGCTGTCTACCCAAACTAAATACTCATCCCCCTTTCATTCTAATAGCATCAAAACTTCCTACCTATTGCCTTCATCTTCTTCCCACTAGTAATCATTATCACAATTACAAGAAATAATAACAATTTTTTACCGGAAAAAAATGAGTTCATATTTTTTTCATCGGAAAGAATGGAGCTTCGCCGGAATATTTGAAACTTGAAGAAAGAAGAAGAAGAAGAATTGGAGAGGGTGAGAGAAAGAGAGAGGTGGAGGGAGTGGGGTGTGTATGCTAAAGAGATGATGGAAATGGTGGATGGGAATAGCTGCAGGTAGGGGAACATGGGGTGGGGAAGAAGACTATCTTAGTTTTTTTTTTTTTTTGGTAATCAATTTTTATTTTTTTTATTAATTTAGGTGTATAAGTTCGAGAAAAAAAAAACAAACAATTTTTTCAATTGTTTACGTCCTTAAAGAGGGTGAAACACGCGTTTTTCGACATGTCATCATTTTGTGTCTAATAGGAATGAGTTTTGAATAAATAAGGTGTTCAATAGGTACAAGGATAGATTGAAGTGTCTAAGTGAAATATGTGGACAACTTTAAGGGGCGCATATGACTTGAGCCAAAAGATTTTCTTTTTAATAACTTGAGCTTTTAGATGAGATGGTCACACACTTTTCCATTGTAGTAGAGCAAGCAGAGATACTAGGTTCAAGTCTCATTGCCACCTATCAAAAAATGTTTGACATGCTTACTCTATGAAAAAGAATCAGGTCAGCATGTGATTGGATGAGGATTTAACTAGATAAATAAATGTGTATTCTCTCTAACAACTTACACTTTTAGAACAGATGGTCACATACTTCAACATGGTAAAAGAGCAGGAAAAGGTCATTGGTATGCATGTGAGAGGGCGTATTGAAGATATAATTAAGGAAATGTAAGTATGTTTTCCTAACAGTTTAATCTTTTCGATGAGATGGTCATGTCATTGGTGATTGCGGTCTAGATAACATTATGAAAGATGACACAGTTGATGTTAGTATGATTATAAGAGCTGTCACTTGCAATACTGCTTGTTCTTCAACTCTTGGCTGATGGAAGTTTTGTATGTTTCCAGAAGTTTGATCTATTTATCTCTAAGGAACTGGTCAAGTATCAATTAGAAATATCAAAGCGGTAGCATTCTTTTCTTTCCTCAACCTTCACCAACTCCTTAGCTTTTGACAACTTGAGAGCGGACAAGAATATTTTTTTTCCCGGATGATTTCGATTGCATGAACCTACAGAGACTGCTACTAGTAAGAAGGTTTAGGTTCCGTTGGTCCATGTAATCAACACTGAAAACAAGACGAGATTTTGAGACCCTTTCCACTTATTCTATGAGCATTTCTTTGAACCCAGGATGCATGTTGACCACAGAGATACTGACATACCGAGATTCTGAATTGAACATTCCATCTAGTCGCATCTTCTAAAATCTCTTCACACAACTGATTCACCAGTCTGCAAGTTACGAGATTGGCAATATGTAACTTTTGGTTGTAACCTATAAAATCGGTCATGGAACATCGCTCCATATCAGCCCCATTTTGAACTGAATTGGCATACAGTGATAAGTATTAGGCAAATACAGTTTTTATAGGCAACAAGAGAGCTGAAGCTTATGTCATTCTTTATGAATGTCCTCCCCGCATTTCGTAGTAAACGTGCTAATTCGCTCTAGGGAAGATTAGTCATCTTCTCAAAAAAAAAAAAAAAAAAAAAAAAAAAAAAAAAAAAAAAAAAGACAAAGAAACCTATTGAAAGAGACACATCTGATGATCAAGTCAGGACAGGTACAGACTTGTCTACTGACTTCAAGTTAATTCCAAAGTACTGCCTCATTAATTCAGTCAGTGCATTCAAGGTGCAGAATTGTGGAGTTGATGGCTTTTCTGGTCAGATGCAGGGCTTCAGATAGGTCACCAGAGGTTGGATTGATCTTGGTTATCAATTCGCTTGCCGGGCTAATGAGGTCGAAAGTATTGTTAATTCGGACCAACAAAAGGTTTTGCAGCAAAGGGTGGTTGAGTGCCCCATGCCTACTCTGCTAGGTAATTTTCCAGCACAAGCTCGCACCCAGGTACAGATGGTATTGTACAGATAGTGGGATCCAATAGTCAGTGGCGGATCCAGAATTTTTGTTGAGGGGATTCGAAGTATAAAGAAGTAAACACGTAAAAGTTACAAGATGAAAAATGACATAAGAGGAAAATTTTAATTTTAATCCGCTAAATTTAACTTATATTGTCATGTTGTGTTTAGGTTCTTCCTACTTTTACCCTGGTTTATCGAGCTTTTAAAATTTCTAGTGTCTTTCTTTTTATTTTGCAGTATTCTACTTTTTAGATTTTTTTCTAAATTTTGAATTAGTGTACATTTAATCATATGTTACTTTAAAAACCATCAAGATTCTTTAGAAAGGTGTAAAGATCGAGTTACTAATATTATAGTGCATATTCCGAAGATAAATAAATGACATCGTCGATTTTTTTAGTTCATTTAATTCAATTTACTAGGTTAATCATTTGTTAAAAAAAATAAATTATGAACCAATCAAATAAGTTTAGTTTACTTTTAATCTCTTTAGAATTGACTTGAAAATAGTAAGAAAGAGATACAATGAAATTAAGAAAAAATTCAATTAAATAGATTTTATTAAAAGAATATTCACAGCTTTTAAAGTTTTCCATTCGATTAATCTTAATTTACTTTATTTTTATATAATAGTTTTCTAATTCAATTTTTAAATTTTAATAACAATTCACCATTTTCCCAAAGAGTTTCTTTAAGTTAGTACATGAGAAGAGAGTTATGTAGAAATAAAATAAGCAATATAAATAAGAAGAATAAAAGACAAAAATATAAAAATGTGGCTAATAAATTTAAACAAAGATAAATTGAGAAAAAGATATAACATAAAAAGAAAAATTTTAAAAAACAAAAATAATATAATTTTAGATTGAATCCAAAAATAATGAGGCCTTTTATTGGGTATTCTATGCCCAAAATTGAGCCCATCTCAGCCTTTTCGAAGCAAAAAAAAAAGGTTGAAACTTGTTGCACTCACCGAGAATCGAACTCGGAATGTGCAATTTAGCAATGAACCCCCTTACCAGTGAGCCACGCTCCTCTTTTGGTTATTGAGGGGGTTCATTTTACTATCTATACGCTTAAAATCAGAAGTCTACCTTATATATATACCTTATATATACAGTGTAATTTTTCGACGAGGGGGTTCGGGTGAACCCCCTAAGCTCCACGTAGGTCCGCCCCTGCCAATAGTCCTTGAAGCTTTGATTCTTTAGGATCCAATTTCACTCGGTTCAAGAACTTGAAGTTGGGCAAGATCCTAGGGAAAAGACTGTAACTCATGGTTCTCCCAACTCAGACAGATAAAACTGGCTGATAGTTCCTTTAGTTGAATCAACACATCTTGGCTTCTTGACGCATGACTTTTTGATTCCACCTCCTACGATAATAACCACGCCATTCATTCAGGAATAAATCGATATGGATATTAATGAAATAATGCACCACTTCCCCAACATATTGGTAAAGTAGAAATCCATGGTGCAAAGTGAGTCCATTTTGCTCAGAAGCAGGAGCTCAAGCCGACTAGACAACCAGAAAAATACTCTTCGGTCAACTTCAGTTACCAGCCTGTCCAAGGCCTACCAAGCCCACAGTTCAGCATGAGCTCTCCTTACAGCACACAAAACTTCAATAGAGGGGAGAGTGGCAGATTCCATCAGATCTTGTGGCATAGATGGCACATTTAGCATGGCCAGCTCCTAGTGACTATGTTTTTTATATAGAGATGATAACTCAATGCCACAATAACCTTCAGTATAAGCAAGTCAACATGGGTAAGGCCTAGGAGGCTTACGATTTCAACAAGTAATTTTTGGCTTACCTGTAACCTTTTCTTTTTAAATCGACAAGTCAGAGGATAGTGAATTCTACACGAGAAACCTGTTTGCTGATATCACCAACTTACTTTAAACAGTGAATCAGTGATGCAAATATTTCAGTATACCGATGATATACCTCAAAATGCTCTGAACAGTTCCGAAAGCTAATAAGTGCACCATCATTTAATCTAAAGGCATTTGAACTGTGGCTGGAAACAATTGATATAACTTCCAAATCTCAGATATGCAAACTATGCATTACAAGAACGGTTTGCAAGATATTTCTATATGAATTTTCAAAAAAATCACAGTAGTGGGAAGATAAGCTAAGATCTGCAAAATAACATCAATAAGCATAGAGAAAAGCAACATTCACCTTATATGTCATGTTCCTCCAAGCTGGTGCCCATTGCTCTTCGATTATCTTCCTCATAAGTTCGGGGTCAGCTGTTGGCGGCATCCTAATATCAAATCCCGCCTCAGCCTCAGAGGGTTGCATGTTCATCATAAATCCCTATGCAAGAAACAATGATAAGCACAACCATAGACTACAAGGAAACACGTTCAATACACCAAAAGCTAATGTTACTTAATACATAGAGAAGTTGTTAACAGGAACAGGTTCAGAATTTGTTACCTAACCTTAGAAGTTATTCCCAATTGGTAGGCTTCTGTCATGATTTGAATTCATTAAGAGACATCTAAATTGATTGAAAGTTACATGAGCAGAGGTGACGCGTCATCACTCTCTTATCGATATAAACAGAGGGAAAATGTGAAGGGAGTGATTGAAGAATCAATTGAGAATTCTTATTTTCTCTCAATCTACCTCTTCTTCTTCTTCTTCTTCTTCCTAGTCTATTCACTTCTTTCTTATCTTCTTCTTCTTACCTTAATTCTACCATTACAGGTCACTGGAGCTCATGGTTATGGAGTAGTTCTTTTGTTAATTCAATTGTAACCTTTCAGTTGAATCAATAAAGAGTTCCATTTCGAGTCCAATTCCTTCTTCTTTACAGACTACAGTATTTCCATTTCATTTTTACAAACACATTACAGTTACTTTTGATCATACTTCAATATACTTTAAGAACAACAATACAACAATAACTTTCAAGCTAAAGAAAATTTGAAAGACTAATCAGTTAAGAAAGCATCATTGGCATCACATATTTTATCAAGTTGAATAAGAAAGAGAATCCGGATGACTAAATTTAAATTCCTAATACAATCAACTACTGCTGGAAAAAAGAACATACTAGAACTTAAAAGAGTGAGCTCAATCGAAAACTCACAGTTGGGGAAGGAGTTCCAGCATTGAGAAACACCGGGTTCACTGAGATGACCTCAGAATTAGCAGCCAGTCCAGCCTTGACCATATCAAACATAGACTCCCTAAACTTAGTAATAACCTCCATACTCTTCATCAAGTTCTCCATAGCAGTATTATCATACAATTTAGACCCATGTCCAGGCGTTCCAACAGCCTTAATCACCGTATGCCAAGGTGTCCTATCAGCATAAAAAACCCTAAACTCATCATTAGGCGAAGCCTGTCCCTCATCCATCATAAACCCAAGATTCAACTCTTCAAATTCCTTCAACTCCACAAACTTCCCCATCCCATCAAACCCACCAACCTCCTCTTCAGGCACATACAGAATATGAACATTTCTCAGTGGCACAAATTTTGAATCACTAGTTTGAATCGCTTTGATTGCCTCCAAATACTGCATACCAATACACTTATCATCCTGGGCTCCCCGTGCAAATATTCTTCCATCGGAAGTCTTGTGAGCGGAGAACGGCGGGTGGGTCCATTTATCTGGTTCAGCAGGGACAGAATCAAGATGGGAGTTGAAAAGAATGGAGGGAAGTGAAGGATTTGAACCTGGCCAGGTTAATAGGAGGAGGGGTGAAGTAGGGGTGAGGTGAATTACTTTGGAGTGAAGATTTGGGATGGAGTTGGCGAAGTTAGTGAGGTAGTTAATGGCGTCAGTGTAGTTTGGGTTAGGATGGGCAGTGTTGATTCTGAGGTATCCTTGGAAACGGGAAATGGGTGTGTCTGATTCTTTGTTTTCATGGAGGGATTCGGAGAATGAGAGTGAAAGGAGGAGGAAGAAGAAGAGGACTGGGAGACGTTGGAGGTGATCGAACATTGTGAAGACCCTCGAGAAAGACAAGTGCTCTGCAAGTGTTACCAAATGAAGAAGGTAGTGGTGATTTGGTTTAATTTGATTTGTTATTATTAATAGGAAAAAAAGAAGAGCATATTTCACATATAACAAATACAAAATTCATATTTGTATGCTATAGCAAAATTTGCATAATTGCACTTCATAGTAAACATAAATATGTATATTTCGCTATACATATACGAAAGAAAGCAGTTGTATAATCTATTTTGGTATACATATACAAAAAGATCAATTGTATAAAGTGAGTGAGCGAGCGGGATCTGGGAGAGTGGCGAGCGAGATCTGGGAGAGGGGAGAGAGGGGAACGAAAATATATGTATATATACAATTTTCACGCATTTTATACATTTGAGTTTTTGTATAAAGTGAGAGAGTCGAGTGAGAGAGCGAGATATGGGAGAGTGACGAGCGAGATTTGGGAGAGAGGAGAGAAGGGAACGAAAATTATATATATATATATACAATTTTCTCTCGCTTTATACAAACACAAACGCACTTTATACACTTGCATTTGTATAAAAAACGAGAGAGGCGAGGGAGAGAACGAGAGTGGCGAGCGAGATTCACAAGGAGAGAGGTGAAATAGCAACAATTTGCTATGAGGTACAATTAAATCAAACTATATTTATAGCATTTAATTTGAATTAATAGTTTGCTATTATATACAATTTTCCAATATTAAATAACTAGTGAACTCATCCGCGTTTCACACGATCATAAAAAACACGAATAATTTATTAAATACAATATAAATAGAAGAGGTATTTTATATATAATAATGTTTGTATCTAATATATATTTAATATATGTGAATGTAAGTCAAAAAATTAAAATATTTTTCAATGGTTTCTCTTTACATAAAAAATGTATAAAATAAAAAAATTACACCTTTTTGTTTCTCCTTACATAAAAAATATATTAAATAAAATAATTACACCTTTTTATAAATGTGCAAAGGTACACTTTGAATCCATAGCGAAAAGAACATAAGAAAATTACATGTGATTAGAAGTGAAAAAACACAATATTTATTGTTGCAATTTATAAT
>NW_006239062.1:623377-644732 GCF_000226075.1 Solanum tuberosum | reverse complement strand
TATATAATTTTAATTTTTCTATAGATAGAAAATATTAATTGTACTCTACTTTGTAAGTATTTTAAGTATTAGTTTATAGTTTTTAATGTTTAGATATATTATTTTATACTTGGGATTTATAATATGATTAAAAAAATTGACGTGCGATTGTGATGCGTTTTTTTGTGAGTTTTTTGATAAGAATGTTTTTCTAACACAATATCTAGGAGTTGACATTAAACAATATAATCATTTACTTGTGTGTTGCACTAAATAAAACAATTAAAGGAATAACATTTTCAATTTAATCTCTTTTTCAATCACGGTGTAATAGAAAAAAATTGAGAAAATTGAAAAATCGAGAAAATCAAAAGAATCAACTAAAATTGAAAAAATCGATTTTATGTTGATTTGATTTTATTTATAAATTTAATAAACTAAGATACTTATTTTAGTTATTTTTGAATAAAAAATCAAACCAAATTGAACTATATATGTACACTCTACTTGGAGGATATAGAGGGTACCAATAATCCATCATAACAATTGTTGATAATTTAAATGGGCGTTTGATCATAATACATCCTGAAATAAAAAAAAAAGTTTAATAGAATTATTTGGCCATGAAATTTTTTCACGTTTTTCTAAAAAAAATATTTCATTTGAAAATCAGCGCAAGTTGTATTTGAAATTTGGAGAAAGCACTTGAACCTTATTTTCATTTCTTCTTTTTTCATTTTACTATATTTTTTAAGAAAGATTATCCTAACTTTTTAAAATAAAAATAATCACATTTAAATTATATTTCATGTTTTTAGAAAAAGTACATTAAAAACCAAAATTATTTGGAAAAACTATAAGCAAACACGACTCTTTTCAAATTCAACTATAAAAATTCAAATAAAGTGAAAAAATAATTGTAATAGTATATAATACCTTATATATATGTGAGATTTATAGTTTGTTTGACCAAGCTTTTATAATTAGTTTATTTTGAACAGTACTTTCACAGATATGTTTTTCAAAAAATATTTTTGATGAGAAACAACTTGTATAATACACGAGTAAATATGTGAACAAATTTACTGAATAGTTAATATTATTTAGTAGATAAATAGTTCTATATTGTGTAACACCTCTTACTTTTGTGTTAAGGTTTGATGTATTATGTTAGATCGGAATTCGATGGATTTGATTATACCTAGGAATAAAGGTCAAGGTCTAAGTGTGGAAAATGGGTTGGATATATGTGAGTTATGGCCATAAGGGAACTCTAGCACAAAGTTGGGTTGAAAGTCTTTCTAGAGAAAACGACTAAAATGGTCCTTGATATATATATGAGGGTTGGAGATTTTTGGTCCTTTATAGATTATGAAGAATCACGTAGTGTATTACCTATCAAATTAAAAGTATTAGAGTCTAGTTCCTAATGTTTCGTTTCTCATTTGGATCTTTCTACAAACTCAATCATTTCATTAGAAGGTAGCAGAGCAAACCGTTGGAAAGTTCTCTAGGAAATTTTGAGCCAAAAATGCCCATTATGCTGAGCGCAGAGTGAACTGATGGAGTTCTCCGAATACTCGTCTTCTTGAATATTTGATTCTATTTTTCACTCCTACGAGCTCTAAGTCGATCGATTTTCTCTCCTTTCCTCGATTTACAGTATCAAGCTATGTTATGTATTTTCAAGTGTTTTAAGCTAGCATTCTTAATCATTAATTATGAATTCGTAATAAGATTCTATGCTACAATCTTAGGGTTTTCAAAAACATCTTTAGGGTTCAAGAAAAGTTTTTGATGTTCTTCTTCTTCAAAGATCATATTTTTCTTGAATATTGGGAGCAATTAAGGTTATCACACGTGCGTGAACATTATTGTTCTTCACCCATACTACCTTTTCTTCAAAATTCATAATTAAATTTTACTACATGAACAATTTGGGTTAAGTATGAATTTGTTCGTGCTACTTCGTTATGGATGTCATGAACTCCATACAAATTTCTTAGGCACTCTTGAATTCTCTTTGTTCTTTCATTCCATAAATTCTATGATTTTCACCATGAAACTATAAAATATGAGTATTTTTCTTTAAAATCTAAGTTTGATAATTCCTCTTTAAGGATTTTAGTTATGATATGACCTTTATGACTATGAACCATGTCACGATGTGATGCCTAGACGAAAGCATGACTTACATATATGAACTTTTCAAATTAAAATATTATTATAAGTTATAATCCTTTCACATCCTAATTACGATCGATAAACCTCTCTTGAATTAGGTCGATCACTGGTACATGCATGCTCTTACATATGAAACTATTTATATATTACAATAGTGAGGCATCAACCAATAAGGAAGCTCTATTCAAGCTCTAAAGTACTAAGATCAATGATCATGGGTCACATGGTGATGTTGTTAGGAGCATCGAATATCATTTTTGTATCACTCAAGTTCGTACAGACACTACAAGAAAAGTGCTCATTACATGGGGATTTACCTGAGGATAATATAGTAAAATTTCCATGTAATTTGATTACCTGCGAATTTTCTTGCAAAGCGAAATCCGATGGAAAAACCTTCGTAGGTTATAACTCTTACCTGCGGTCTGTGAATTTATACAAGCCCTAGGTAATTTACCTGGGGAATTAAAATCCCCAAGTGATTACTTGCTGATTTATCCGCGATAACTATCGAAAATTCTTGTGGATAATTTTTTACCAAAATTTCTTGCGCATTTTCGTAGAAATATTTCGCAAGCGATTCCCCATGAAGATCCCCAAGTAAATTCCTAGGAGTTTGGAGATGAAATTTTGTGAAACAAAAGGAAATTCTTACGGATATATATGGAAATTTTGCTCAAGATAATTCCTATGAAAAGAAACCCGCAAGAACCAACAAAAAATACTATTCATTCACGTTATCATGAGCAGAACCGCTGTCATTCACGCTATCAGAGTCTTCACCACTTTCATTCTCATAAGCTTGATTGTCTTCTTGAGATGATTGCTCATTTGAAGATGATGTGTTGTATACATGTTTCTTCAATAAGTCTAGTTCCTTCTCCATCCTCTTATTTTTGTGACGTTCTTTCTACAATTGAGCATATAAGTCAACATTGGAAGCATTTATTTGAGCTTTAATCATCTCATCAATTTCTTTCGATAAAATCGATGTTGATAGTTTAGACGATGCCTTTACAAATCGACCTAGGGAGCCAAGACCTTTAACTCTTCCTTTTTTCTTTCCATCAAAATTGCACCCAGATATCCATTATTGTTAATTGAGAAGGTTGAGCAGCTGAATTAGTTTCTCCTTCTGCAGCTGATGCACTTTGAGTAGCTAATAATTCTTGTTTCTTTCTTTCAAAAATATTCTGCATCAAAACAGGTTATTTGAGACAATATTTAATGGACGTACAGACTCGTCCGCGCACCTGCCCTCTAACACTTTGTTCCCTTTGTCTCTTTGTCACCTAGATCATCGGACCTGATATCCTTTGTCCCGTCTTCGTTTGTGATCCTTCTCTCTTTCGAAACTTCGCTTTTAATCGTACTCTATTGCCAAGTGTCCATTCCTCCGTATGCCATGTGCGTTAATCAATTTCAGCGTAATACAATTAAATGCTCGTAAACTTCAACTATAAGATGTGAAGACAATTGTTTGTCCACAAAAATAAAGCATGCACGACAGACTGAAATTTACAGCAGACAGCAAAACAAATAGTGTAATGGATTGAAGTTTAATAACAATTACAAGATTTACCAAAAATTAACTATGGATAAACAAGTTCCAGCAATGTGTTTTATACTTTGCTTCCCTTTCTTAATTATAATTAAATTGTTCACGAGTTAGGTGGATCAACTTTTGAAGCTTTATTCATAAAAATGAAATTCATAGGTTCAACTAATTATTACAAGAATCAAAGAGATTGCACGTACGACATGATTGATCTGTTTATCTTTACAGATTAATTCTTCGATCTCTTTTTCTAAATTTCTTCATTTTTTCTTATAATTTCTTCGTTTTTTCTTATAATTTCTTCTTTCCTTCGGTAGTACCCTTTTTCTTCAATTAATCTTTTGTAGTTTGTTTGGAGTGCAAGTCAGTCCCGACCCTCTTTATCCGCTAAAGAATATTACATGACGACGGCACCGATGGTTCATCTGTAGGCACACAATAAAAAAAAATTCCCCCTTAAATTATGAAAATATAAATAAACTAAAAACAAAATAGAAAATGCGTTTGATCTTTTTCAAAAGAAATACTCCTTTTCTTTTTTGATAATTTTTTAATTTCATGACATATTCAAAATCACAAAATTAAATGACATTTGATACATTCTTTAAGATCACAATAATTAAAATTATTTTCTTAAATTTCATGTCAAGTCAAAATCAGACAATCAAATTGAAACGAGGAAGTTTCCATTTTCCTCTTTGTTTTGCATTCTGTAGAGTAGTATATATGAGTTTTATATTAGAAATCCTCAAATACCATATAGTACTTCACATAGAATTTTGTCATGAATCACAATAAACCGTCAAGTACACCATGAAATATGAACAATAATATACAATTGAATTAAAAGTTACTCCATTTTCATTTATCTCAACCTTTTCTTTCGTATTATTATTATTACAATGTATATGAACTAGATCTCACCATGGTTACGCATAGGACGATACCTCGAACGAAATGGCCAAAGAGAAGCTGCCATTTGTCTAAGTCTGAAGCAACGCCGCTGTCTGTTCATCCTTTCTTCTTCTTCAAGACAATCATCAGAACTATCCATCTGAGCTTCAGAAGAAACCGGTAACGGATTCCGGCAAACCGGACACGAATTATGTAGCCTTAACCAAGGGACAATACAATCCGAATGATATATATGTTTACATGGTAACTCTCTTGCTTCTCCACCTATTTTAAATTTTTCCTTACAAACCGGACATTCTGAATCATCTTTTAAATGTGCTGCCACAATCACCACCGTTGGAATCGAATTAATGATCGGCTCGGGTGCTGGTGCAGCACCCGGCCGATCATTTTGTGTTAACTCTTCTATTAGGTTTTCAAGACCCGGACCTGTGAAATAATCTCTACTATTATTTACTTCGTGTGGACCTAACCGCCGTCTTTCTCTGCGGTCAGGTCCACCGGATGGTCGGATGACAATCCATGAGCGTGGACGTGCTAGGATTCCGCTCTCTGGTGTAAATTCATCTGTGTCGTTATTTAGAAATGAGTATCTCCTTCTCGGCCTTAACCAGGAATCTCGAATCCTCTCATGCCGTCCACGTGTAGGTGGTGGTACGAGAGTTTCAGTTCCGTCCGAACGACGGAAAATAGGGATCACATTGCCTTGAGAGGTGTTGAATAAATTAGGGTCGAGCATGAGAGTTAGAGCTTCGAGAATTCTAGCTTCTGGAGAAGGATCAAATGCAGTGAAGTCTAAGATCTGTCCAGGGTTTGCTTCATCGATTTCGTAGAGGAAGTGACCGAAACAACGAGGACAGATGATCTCCGAGGGGTTTTCCGGTGATACCCTGACGATGAGATGGCATTGATAACACCAGTAACGCTGGAAGTTTCTGTTACCATTGTTAGGGTTTTCTGTTGAGGACATGTTTTTGGTTAAAAAATTAATCTAGTTTTAGAAAAGTATATTGTAATTGCACAAACAGAAACAGGAAAATGTGTTAGTTTTATATCTAACTATGATTTCAAAAGAAAGAAAAAAGGATGGCTTTTGGTCAGCAGAGAAAGCGATTCTATATTTGTTTGTTAGGTGTTTTTGCTGCTTCTTTATGAAGAAAAGCATCAGGATATGCATATGGTTATATTTGCCGATAAATTTTGTTTTATTAAACAAATTCCAACGGTTACTTTCACAAGAAGGAAAAATAAATTGAGATCTTGCATAAATTCTAGTTTATTCTATTTTCCTTTCATTTTATCCTTTCGTTGTTTTAATATACATAATAATGAACTAATTTTTAGATACGTGAATGTGCATTTCATGTTAATTAATCCATACAAACATTTTGATACATAGTACAAAATACAAAAATATGGAGTAGAATATATGTACGATAAGCAACACCAAAAATAATAGTACATATATTGCCTTCATAACTTATATATATTAGTTATGCGGATTTTTAGATTTTCAACTTAACGTCATACTAATTTTATACATGAGAGGGAAGTGGGAGGATAGAGGCAAGGTAGGAGAGAAATTTGCTATAAAACCCTATATATAGCTATAAATTGTAATATTTTAAGCGATATTAATTTATCGTAAATACATATCATATGTTTGTCTTGTGTAATTTTCCCATTCGGTTATTCAGCTGAAAGGTTTTGTTTGGGTTGGTATTAATAAGAATGAGGAGAGAGTTGAAGGAGTTGGTTTCAATCAGCTCAAACGAGTATGATTATGTATCGGATTACTGTTTTTAGAATAGCTTCTCGGACTAATTATTTATAACATTGTTGCAAAAAACATATTTATACAAAAGTAAATTAAAAAGGGAATTTTACAAAAATCTCATAGTGGTAAGAGCTAATTACATTTTTATCCCTGTTGATCTTTTCCAAATTACAAAAAATTCCTTAAATTTGGTGGAATCCAGATACATCCCAAAACGTCGTGTTCCGATTTCGGATACAACCCTCAATGTCCCAATACATCACGTTTCGATTTCGGATACATCACTCAACGTCTCGATACATTGCGTAAAGTGATGTATCCGACCAATACATCGCGTAAAGTGATGTATCCGAGAATCTAATACATCTTATAAAGTGATGTATCTGACAGATACATTGCGTAAAGTGATGTATCCGACCAATACATCGCGTAAAGTGATGTATCCGAGAATCTAATACATCTTATAAAGTGATGTATCTGACAGATACATTGCGTAAAGTGATGTATCCGACCAATACATCGCGTAAAGTGATGTATCCGAGAATCTAATACATCTTATAAAGTGATGTATCTGACAGATACATTGCGTAAAGTGATGTATCCGATAATAGGAGAGCGTAGAAACTTTTGTAATTTTTTCAAATAGTATAAAATTTTAGAGAATATGATAAAATAAATTATGTATTTAAGTAATTTTTCCTTAAAAATATAGCCATGTGAGTGCAATATATTGTCTTGGGTTGTATATTCTTAAAACACTTCCCAAAAGGAAAAAAGCATGAAAAAAATCAGACTTCATAACTAAATAAAACCTTATATTATTAAACATACATATACTTTTTCTTATTTATCAAACATAACAAAAATTAATTGCATGATATCGCAACATTTTTGTTGCTAAGCAATAGAATACTTCACTTTCTAATTAATGTTGCCAAGAGAGAGAAGACTAGGACAAATATGACTCATTTACTCCCATTGCCACCACTTTTGGAGGATATGATGTGAAAATCTCATTTATAGTGAACTTGTATTATAATTGTATGCTGAGTTGACAAAAAATGTTAATTTTATATGTTGTTGTAGAGATATTATAATTATATGAAAGTTGTATACAATGTTGTTGCAGATTTATTAAGTATGCAGAAAGTACCATGAACTTTATAAAACTTTATATGATTATATATACACATTTCATATATAATTTATTCAGATTTTATACGTGAATCATGACCAAGATTCGATTCATTTTTTTTTTCCAAGAATCTAACATGAATATTATACAAAATTTATACAATCATATACACATTTCATACTAATTTTATACAGTTTTCATACACAAAAATTGTGAGTGATATTCTAAGCTTTGTGAGAGAGATACATATTTCATATCAATTTTATACAGTTTTTCATTACACGTTATGAGCAAAATTCTAAGCCTTGAGTGAAATGTACATATTTCATACAGATTTTATAGAGCTTAAAAGTGCAATTGGGCCTGTTAGTCAGAATTGAGAATTGGGCCTGAAGTTCAGCTGCGAAGGAACCCAAGTTCAAGGCAGCCCAATAGCCGTTTGGTTTATTTTGTTGAGAAATTTTTTTTGTAAATAACACTATTTGTGTTCAAATTTACAAAAAATAGTAAGGTTTTGCTTAGTTACAAAATCTACCACCATTTTCATTTCAAAATGTAGTGAAATACATTGTATCCGTGCACATAATAATAGTGCAATACACAGTATTAGCGCGCATAAGAAATTGTAGTGGAATATATCTTGTATCTCCGTCTATAATAATAGTGAAATACATATAAGTGTATTTGTGCATAATGCATATACAATCTCTCTAAATACAATTTTTTTCTAATTCCACTGCCTTCACTTATTCAAACTTATTTCCTCTTTTTTCCATGTTGGAGGATAAATGAATTGTAGATCGCCCCATATTGTTATTTTTATTTTTTTATACGCCCTCGTCTCAATTGATATGACATTATTTTTTTAGTGAGTTTAAAAAGCAATGACATTTTTCTATATTTGGTAATAGCAATTTAACTTTAAACTTTTTATGTTATCCTGAAAGGATTTATAGTCACACATATATTTATAATTTATTTTAGATCATAAAATTTCAAAAATCTTTAATTCATTTTACAACTTTTTATTGAATCAAACACTTTCACATTAATTGACAGAGTTAATAATTATGAATCAAAATATTCAAATAATTGTTACATAAAAATTACGTTGGATTGAGATGACAATAAAAATAAAAGTTTACCTTCGTCAATCGGCATCATTTGGTCCAAGCTTGCAACCAAAATTATGAGCCCATATATTATATCTTAACCTATTTAGTCCATTTTGTATATAATTTAAAATAGAGAAAATTTTAGAAATAACAAATCTAATAGACATAATAAGGCTCTATAGCTATAGTTCTGATAATTGTGCTTCATAGCTATAGTTCCGTTTACTATGGAGACTGTAGTTTGTATATTTGTTCGTTTGTATATTTCGCTTGCGAATATACAAATAGGGTCACTATATACAAATTTTATATTTATACATTTATGAATTTTTCAGAACTCCGTTTATATAATTCGCTTGCCAATATACAAACAGGGTAATTTATTATGAATTTTTCATAAATTGTATACAAATAGCTTGGTAAGCATATGCAAAAAATTGGATTTATATAATAAGGAACCGAATTATACAAATTCTCGATTTATACAAATCAGGCAAATAACAAGAATTTGAGAAACTGTAGCCGCGAATTATAATTTTCTTAAACTATAGCTATAGTACCTAATATATGCTAAATGTTTGTTATTTTGCATAATTTTCCCTTTAAAATACTTGGAGGAAAAATGATTATTTTTTAATTTGTGATTTTATTTTTTTAAATGTAGCTTAAAAACTGATTGAAAGTGATATTCATGATTATCATTAAAGATGTATGTATACATTATTGGGTGGATTGACGCAAAAAATAAAAACTTCATTCCTGGAGTTTCTAAAAGCTTGAAAACTCACAAATAGATTTTGTGATTTGTTTAAATTTTCCACAAATTGGTGATTGAGATTAATTTGTGGTTAAATTTTAAAGTTATTCGATGAAGTTTTGAGCTATTTGGTAATTATATTTTTTATCCATTTGAGATGGAGTTTTGGAGAAGACGAAATCCTATTTTATACAAGTTTGTATAATACTATTATATAATACTTAATAGTGTAAAAGGGTATATAAACACCTCTTATACACTACTATACGCTTTTATATATGATCGATGCATCGTTTATAGTTCATGTATAATATTGTATAACATGGTATACCAAGTGTAGAAACATTGTTGCGATTTTTTTTGTTTTTTTTTGGATATGCACGTGAAAAATGAAAATATGACTATATAAGTGCAATGAGTTATGTTGAAAAAAAAAATTCATCAAAGAAAAGAAAAAATACATAAATACACAACTTAAGATATCATAATCTCTAAAATTTTCTACCATTTAAAAAAAATACAAAAGTTTCCTCTCGGATACATCCCTCTCATTAAGTAATGTATCATTTGTAATCAAATATTTTTATTTCAAAAGATTGTTTTATTAAATTTATTTACAAAGCCAAGTAATTAAGGTGTATGGGAGAAGTTACTTGGAGAGTTGTCAAATTGAAAGGAAGTGTTGGCACTTAATTGTCTTCAAAAGAGACAAGTGTCCTTACACTTGGCTTAATTTTAGTGCTACCATTTCCCTATTTAAAGCTTCTTCTTTCAACAACAATTAGCTAACAAAATTACTGATTTTGCTTTCTCTCTTACTCTCCCTCTCGTTTCACCTCTCTTTGTCTTTTTAAGATAATTAATTCTTTGACTTTGTAATTTTATTTTCCCACTAATAACTTGTTGATATTAATTAATTTGCTAATTCATCTATCCTCTATTTAAGATAGAGAAGGCTTGTTTAATTTTGGGGAAATATTTCACATCGTTAAAATAGTTTCTTAGGACAGCGCCCAGCACGACTCAAGTATTAGTTTTATGCACTATTATTATATATCATCGTAGTAATATTTATCTATTTTCAGGACTATTATTTTGTTAAATAATAAGTTATATTATTATTGTGAAATTTTTAATTATTTCCCAATATCATTTGCAATGTATTGGACAAGCAAGGAATGAATATGAGAGCAATGAATTCGGAATTTCTGTAATTGGGGAAATTTTCGGGATATGATGTAATTAGTCCCCAAATGTATGAGATTTTTGTAAGTTCCCCCAAAAAATTACATAAATACACAACTTAAGATCTAATCTCTAAAATTTCCTACAATTTTAAAAAATTACAAAAATCCTCTCTAGGATATATCTCTAACCCCTCTCGGATACATCTCTATCCTATTTTAGATACATCCATATCCCTTCTCGAATACATCCCTATCCCCTCTCATCCCTCTCTCCTTATCCCTTCTGACATACATCCCTATTCCCCTCGGATACATCCGTCCCATTAAGGGGGAGTAATTAATATTCAAACTCAAAAGCTTGGTAAGCATATCCAAAAAATTGGATTTATACGATAAGGAATCGAATTATATAAATTCTAGATTTATACAAATCAAGCAAATAACAAGAATTTGGAAAACTGTAGCCGCGAATTATAATTTTCTTAAAATATAGCTATAGTACCTAATATATGCTAAATGTTTGTTATTTTGCATAATTTTCCCTTTAAAATACTTGGAGGAAAAATGATTATTTTTTAATTTGTGATTTTTTTTTTTAAAATGTAGCTTAAAAACTGATTGAAAGTGATATTCATGATTATCATCAAAGATGTATGTATACATTATATTGAGTGGATTAACGTAAAAAATAAAACTTCATTCTTGGAGTTTCTAAAAGCTTGAAAACTCACAAATAGATTTTGTGATTTGTTTAAATTTTCCACAAATTGGTGATTGAGATTGATTTGTAGTTAAATTTTAAAGCTATTCGATGAAGATTAGAGCTATTTGGTATTTTTTTTTAATCCATTTGAGATGGAGTTTCGGAGAAGACGAAATCCTATTTTATATAAGTTTGTATAATATTATGTAATACTTAAGTGTAAAAGTGTATATAAACACCTCTTATACACTACTATACACTGTTATATATGATTGATGCATCGTTTATAGTTAAATGTATAATATTATATTACATGGTATACCAAGTGTAGAAACATTGTTGCGATTTTATTTTTTTCGATATGCACGTGAAAAATGAAAATATGACTATATAAGTGCAATGAGTTATTTTGAAAAAAAATCATAAAAAAAAGAAAAATTACATAAAAATATTACATAACTTAAGATATCATAATCTCTAAAAATTTCTATCATTTAAAAAAATTACAAAAATTCCCTCTCGGATACATCCCTCTCCCCTCTCGGATCATTAAGTAATGTATCATTTGCAATGAATCGGACATCCAAAAAATGAATCCGACAACAATGAAAAATCCAAAAATTTTGTAATTGGGGAAATTTTCGGGATATGATGTAATTAGTCCCCAAATGTATGAGGTTTCTGTAAGTTTCACATAGAAAAATTACATAAATAAACAACTTTAGATATCATAATCTCTAAAATTTCTTACAATATAAAAAATTACAAAAATCCTCTCTCGGATACATCTCTACCCCCTTGGATACATCTCTATCCCCTCTCAGATATATCCATATCCCCTCTCATCCCTATCCCCTTCGGATACATCCCTATCTCTTCTCACATACATCCCTATCCTCCTTGGATACATCCGTCTCATTAAGTAATGTATCATTTGCAATGTATCGGACAATCAAAGAATATATCCAAAAGCAATAAAAAATCTGAGATTTTTGTAATTAGAAAAACTTTCGGAATAGAATGTAATTAGCCTAGGATTTATAATCCTTCATTAACTAAAGTAAAACTTTTAGTAATACAATTATATGTGTAGCACAGTGAAATAAGGATAGAACTATGATTAATAATTTGAAGCTTTTAAGGAATATATTCTACACTGACAAATGAGGCTACCTTCAATAAGTTTTAATATTGACTATTTTCCATTTTGAAACCCTAGATAAGAATAGTGAGGTTATTTGTTCCACATTTAATTTCAAAAGTAAAGGGGGTGTAATTAATATTCAAACTCAAAAGGTTAATTTAGAGGATTAAGTAGAATTTAATCAATTATATTTTATCTGATACATAGCCATCAATCATTGTGGAGAGAACAAGAAGAGTTGAATGTAAGATAATGTCATCGATACATCATACATACAAAGTTACAAATCGCAGTCACGGAAACTTCAAAGTGTATATACTCAATTTACACGGTATCTTTTTTTTTATTATTATAATTTTTATGTTTGTTAGTAAGCAAGCAAAGAATATTATTCCAAAAATATTTTATATAATCTAGGCAAACACTACAAATATAGGGATAGAGGATGAGAGCAGGGGTGGCGTGAAATAGGAGCTATATCGGTGGGGCTGGAGGTGAGGTGTGTTAGAGGGCGAGAAAAAAGACAATTAATGTGGAATGTCACTTATATAACTTGTTTTTCCTACTTTTCGTTAGGAAAGTCATTTTCCTTATTTTTTAAGAAACTTGGAATTTTTTAAATTTTTTTGACCAACCTAACATTGAAAATTTAAAATTTAAAATATATTTTGAAAAATATTTTCTCTCGCTCCCCGCCAAACATACCCTTGTAGCGAGTTTTCGTTTACCAATGTTTAGTTCATATAAAGCTTCAAATTGTATAAACAATATAATTAAAAACCTTTGGACTTTCGTTGGATCATTTTAAAATGACAAAGATAAATTAGATATATTTGTAGATACCAAGTTAATTAAAGAAACAGGCACAGAGATATACTTGTCTTAATCAATTTGGATTTAGCAACGACTTTTGGTTTAGTATGTTTTATTTTTATGGTGAAGTAGGTATAAGGTTGTCTCTTATTTGGACCATTTACGTTTGACAATCAGTAATCAAAACCAATTAAGGTCAAATTGGGTTATTCACTTGATTCAGAGGGTGGAAGATGTTATGAATTTGAAATATTCAAACGTTTCCAACTACTTTCAATTCAAGAATGATGTCTCTTTCCGTTTTTTACAATTCTTTAATTTTAATTTTTTATGTGACAAGTTTAAAATTATAAGATTAAAAGATCTTTGGTATTGCTGCTAAAAACTGCTTATTTCTAGAAGAACTTTATTTTTTGTCAAATAACTTTTGCAAAAGTTCTTTTGAAAAAAAAATAAAAAATTGTGTTTGACTAATTCATTTGAAAGTTTTTTGATAAGCAAATTGTGTTTGAATTATCTTTTTTTTTTTAAAAGTGTTTTTGAGAGTCAAATTACGAAAAAGGGCAAATATCAGTTTACTTTTAATATTTGAATTATTTTATATAGAGAGAAACTATTTTAAATATCTAATACAAAAATTTAAATTTAAATTGACATGTACATGTTCAAAGTTTTAATCAATATTATACATAAATAAATAAATAAATAAAATATTAGCATGATGATTTAATAATTAAAAATATCAAGCAAAATAAATTTAAAAATCATTCCACATATTAAATCACTACATATAAAAAATTCACCACAAAAATAAATAAAGTCCTTCATATTTTTTAATCCTACAAAACATTGTTGTCACTTTTATTTCTAATTCTGTAAAAAAAATATATAAGATATAAAATAATAATATATAAACATAAAATAATTTTTTTTATTACTTATAAAAAATGAATGAAACTTAACCAAACTTATGGGATATCGTAATTAATTAATAAGGGATATATTGGTAAATATGTATATATGGAAAAGATATTTTAGTTTTCAATTTTTTTTTTTATGTTTCTGCTTTTTTAAGAAGCGGAATTTTTTTGTAATGACCTGGATGGTCATTTTTGGCTTTTTCGTGAAATTTACCGTTTTGCCCTCCCGATATCGAGTCCGAGTCTTTTATGATTGAGTTTGAAAAGTTGGTTTTGATCTTGGAGTTAGAAGTTGAGAATTTTGTAAGTTTTGAGTTTGAAAGACTAATATTGTTAAGAAAGTGATTTTTGGAGTTTCGAGTGTCAGAATGGAATTATGTCGATTCCATGAATCCCAGAATGTGGAATCTGAGGTGTGAGAGTTGTTGGTTTGAGATTCTGAGTCTTTTTGAGGATTTGAGGTCCTAAGTTGTGAAATTGTGAAAATTTAGCCTTTGGGTTGACTTTGGTCAACCTTCAGAGTTTGGATGCTAGGATCGAAATTTCGAGAGTTCCATTGGGTTCGGGGGATGATTTTAGGTCTAGAGTAGGTCTTGGTTGATTTTTGAGAGGTCTCGAGCTTGTTTTAGCCTTTTTAGACGTGAGTTAGTTTCTTGTGGTTTTCACGGATGTCGGATCAAGGAGACCTCAAATTCCTGTTTTGACGGTTCCATTGAGTCCAATACATCGAGTATATTTGATTTGCATATGTGGTTTGTCTTTATGGGGTTCAAAAAGACTCCCGAGGGTCCTTTCGATGTTTTGAGAGTTAGCTAAGTTACTGGTGCTGCAGGCTTCGCTTTTGCGAAGGTCCAGTCTGCTTAAGCGACCTCCGCTTAAGTAGAGGTCCTGTCGCTTAAGCGAAGGAGGCTTCGCTTTTTTGAGAACCGCATTTTTAGTGGGGTTCGCAAAAGTTGCTTTTGTGATACCTAGAAGGGTTTTTGGCCTGCAAATTTTGGGGGTTTAAGCCCCATTTTTCATTTTTGAGAATGGAGAACCCTTGGTGGCGATTGTTGAAAGGATTTCTTGTACTAAATCAATTGGGTAAGCTTTCATTATCCTAAATCTTAATTTCCCTTTGATTATATATGGATTTTTATTTTTATTGGTAAATGGCGAGGTTTTTCAAGAACTCAATTCTTCGCTAAAATAGAGATTTCGAACTGTTTTTGAGTCCTTTATCAAAATGATTTTTCTCAATGAGTTCCTAAAGCCTTGAGTAATGTTTTCAAATATTAAATTTCGAATTCAAACCTTATTTTCAGAATTGGGTTTTATGTTGATTGACCCACTTTTCAAGAGAATTGTTATGGATATTGTTGTTTCCGGAAAGTGATTGTGAATACTTGCTTGTGTATAGATTTTGTGGCTTTGGAAGTCATTTGGAAGGGGAAGAATCAACTTTTGAAGTGATTATTGATTGATTTAAGGCAAGTGATCTCCTAAACCTTGTATTCTAGTAGAATTCTTGTACTTCATTCGTTATTTGTGTGTTGGGAGTAATGGAGATGAGGTGAAGGGTTTAATTGTCCACTTGATATATCTAAATAAATGAAAAGGGGTTTAAATGAAAAAATGTTTTGTGATGAACATGATGATGTAAATTGTCTTGTTGTGAACCTTATTGATTGATTGATTGATGAAATGCTTGAAAGCACGAATGCGGACTTGAATTGTGTGAATTGTTGCCTCTTCTATATGGTGTGATATTGATTGCGTGCATTGATTGTTGAACACCGTGATGAAACATGGGATGATTTATGATGTCGAGGTCTTTGTCGGTGAGTGATATAAAGCTGATGGGAAATGGTTACAAGTAGTAATATTGTGCCGATGGGAAATGATTTCGGCTAGTGATTTGATATAAAGCCAATGGGAAATGGTTTTAGATAGTGATAATGTGTCGATGGAAAATGGTTCCGGCGAGAGATTGATTACTGTGACTTGATGCATTTGATGCCTATGCGTGTCTTGCTTGTTACTTGTGATTGATATACTTGTTGCATGTGACTGAACTATGTGACTTTAAGATGACTTACTTGGTTCATTGATTGCGACTATTGGACTATGGATATTGATACTTGTGAGCCGTGTATTGTAGAATTTCTAGGTTGGAATGATTTCTATGCAGGTTGTAGTTTGAGGAGGTTCAGTTGGAGTGTAACGGGTACTTGATTTCTAGTTAGATGTCTTGTTTATTAGTCTGCTTGCTGGGTACCATGTTGTTGGTACTCACTTCTTGCTTCTACACTTGTGTAGGTACTGAGCCCGATATAGCGTAATCGCTCTTCTTCTCTTTTTCTAAGGCTCGTGAAGGACTTCGGAGGTAGCTGCTTGTCATCCCGGCGGATCCTCTTTTCCTTTTCTTTAAGCTTTTTTCTATTTGAGAAACAAAGAGTGAGACTTGTACTTATTTCTTAATTCCGCATTCCACACATTATGTATTTAATGATTTGTACACATGGCAATCAGATTTTGGGTATTTTAATAGAAGAATAAGTTTTTCGCTTTATCTTGTTCTTGCTTTATTTTAATACATTTTACATATTTTTAATTTAATACCATAAGATCAAAAGTACTGTTTACTTTCTTAAATTTTGAATCAAATGATAATCAAACAAATAAACTGAAACAGAAGGAATAGTATTACTCCCTCTGTCCAACAATAATTTCCCACTATTAACTTGACACATACCTTAAGAAACAATTAATAATAGGAGTAGTATTACTATATTACCCTTTAAATATATTAAATTTAAAGTTTTGGAAAATGTATTAGATATTAAATAGTAATTTAATAGCTAAGGTAAAATAGAGATAAAAGAGTAAATTATCTCTTGATTTTCCAAACTGGACAAGTATTGTTGGACAACTATTTTTAGTATTGTGGATAAATAAATATAAACGGTGTACTCCCTCTCCTTAGTAAAAATAGATGTTCCTTAATACTGCACATGTTCCTATTTATATGTCGTCCTTACTATAAATATATGGTCTGTAATAGTACTTATCATTTCACAAAACTAATACATAAATAACACTATTTTTCATATTTCACCCTTGAGAGTTATTAACCTTGAAAGTATGAATTTGATCAACATAGAAAAACTAAGGGGTTGTTTGGTTTGAATTCAAGTTATGTTGGGATTAATTATGATTGGATGTTATGATGGGATATGTTATGAAAATTATATTTTGTTGAGTATTTGGTTGTTGTATTCAAATTAATAAATTTTAAAAATAATTTATTTGTTTACAAAAATGTACTTCATGAATGTAAAAAGTGATGTATAAAAAGGGTTGAAAGAGACATTTTTGTCATTTACTTATTTTTTTCCCGGGATACGTTATCTCGGGATTACTATACACCCCAAGCGGAGGGATAACTTATTCCGGTACTAATTATTAATTTCGGCATAAGTTATCCTGGACTTGCTGTCACGATCCAGACCGTCGTGAGTGGCACCCACACTAACCCTCCGGTGGGAGAAACCATTTATACTAATTAGCTAACCAACTCTAATCAAATACTAAGATATTTAAGTTACGAAAGCAAGTTAAATGTTAAGGAAAGAATTAGGGAGTTCCCATAAACTCCGAACAAAAGTCTAACAACTAAACAGATGCGAAAATTATGCCTAGAACCTGAAAGTCAATGAACCAAAACTCTAACAAGATCCATAAGTTTAAATAAGAAGGGCTACAACCCCAAACTAATGTACTAATAACTAACTAGAAAGTCTAAGCCCGATATATGGACATAGACATAAAGAGAACTCATGGCAGCCCGGAAGAAATGGCTCACCCTTGAATTCGAACGATCACTGATCTTCTAAGCGAGGTCTGTCAATAGCCGCTTGAAGATGCCCTGTACTCAACAAAGAAAGAACAAGTGCAACATCAGTACACAACCACAATGTACTGGTAGGATTACACGGCTATCCCACTAAGTGCAACATACATAAGTCAATACAACAATACAATAACATGCATACACCGAACATATACAATATCATCAACAATTACGGACAACGAACAGTTTCACAATTCTCAAATATCAACAGTTATATCAAGGCATTGGTCCTCTCATGGAACCCAAACCCAAACAGTTAGCATACCGATACGTGGTACCCGATCCAATGATTGTTTCGGAACGTGGCAACCGATCCCATAACTATGCCGGAACGTGGCAACCAATCCAAGTTAGTGTATCAAAACGCAATACCCGATCCATTCAACAAGCCACAATCACAATCACAATCACAATCACAAGTATATTGTCATTATCATACAATCAAGTCATGATTTCATGGAAACATCATTCATCTATCCTCATTTACACCTAGTGTGATCAATAGTGCCACATTCGCATACATACATGCATCATAATGAAGCAAGAACAAACATATATCACACAATCATGAAATCACAACCATCACCTACCTCAAAACAAGCTTGAATCCCTTAAGAAACTTGATTCTTCCCTTTCCGGATTTGTTCCACTTGTTCTTGGTCTACAAACAATTAATATAACACAGGAATCAATAAATAATAACTAATTACCCGAATTACTAACAATTCTATCAACCTTAGATCAAACTCATGATCCCATATTCTAAATTAGGGCTTTTTCCACTATACTTTCCGGATCAAAATCCTTCCCCATCGATAATTACCCATTAGATTACGTTCTACGGATCGAAAAATGGATTCTGGGAGTTAAAATCTTACCTTTAGCTTCAAGAATGGTGGAAAACAGGCAAGAAAAGCCCTAGGTTTGTTCTTTAACTCTCAAGTTTGAAAATTTCAGAATAAAACGTTTTTGGGATTTATTTTCGACTTTAAGTCGCGTCTGTCCCGCCACAGCGACCTCACCCCGCTACAGCGGCCCCGCCCTGGCGGAAGAAAACACCGTTGTAGCAGCTTGCACGGAACAGTGAGCAAAATTAATAATTCCAATACCTCCATTTCACAACACACCTTCAACCAACGATACTCAAAAACTACTCGTTCACGCCAAGATCAGTTTCGGGAGTTCTACTCACCTGAATTCAATTCCGTAAAGTTGTATGGGTTCCTTAACGTCTTAGTTATCAACTCATGTAATTAAAATCATAATTAAATCGCCCAATTACCACCATATTTCCCTAGAATTTAATGAATCCGATTTCGTCCAAATCTTGACTAGGTTGGAAAATTCCAAGTTACTACGAAAAAGTTTTCCAACCCAAAAAATTTACCCATTCGATTTTCTATAACAACGAGAACATGTCGTTACAATATATACCAATTTACCCATCACTCGTCTCCAAGTGACAAACTTAGGAAAAACAGGTTAAAGAAAGAATGAAGTAGTACCTGAATCGACGAACAATTAAGGATACTTGTCTCTCATGTCCTTCTCGATTTTCCAAGTAGCTTCCTCAACTGGACGATGCTTCCACTGAACCTTCACAGACTTAATCTCCTTGGTCCTCAGCTTACGCACATCACGAGCCAGAATCGTAGTCGGTTCCTCCTCATATTGGAGGTCTTTATCTAACACAATTGAGTCTCACTTAATGATATAATCTCCGCCACCATGATATCTTTTGAACATGCACACATGAAATACCGAATGAACTCCCGATAGGTTAGGAGGTAAAGCCAATCTATAAGCCACTGGACCTACACATTCAAGAACCTCAAATGGACCAATGTAACAAGTACTAAGCTTGCCCTTCTTGCAAAATCTCATCACCCCTTTCATGGGTGACACCTTGTAATATCTCGCAATTTGAAATAGCTAGGAAGAAGCTAAGAATTGGAAATAGTCATCTTTGGAAATAATAAAGATCTGGAAATTTGTTAAAGTCAGGAAATAATAAGTTTTTGGTCAATTTCAAACGGATATAACTCCTAGAACAGGATGAGTTAGTTATACTTCCAGATATGGTTGGAAAGCTCCTGGAATTATCTTTCCAACACCACCAAGTTTGCGCAATTCCAAGTTCGTATGAGTGAGTTACCCCCTTTGGAAGTTGGGTAGTGCGATTAAGGAAAGTCTAATCCTGATTTTTGAAGGGTAGATTAGTCTTTTCCTTACCCGATTAATTTAATTCGTTTTAGTGAATTAATTCAGGGTCAAATCAGAAGGAGATCAGTTTAGTCAATTGGAAATTCACGCTAGGGCTTGGAGAAAAGAGGTGAAAGGAGAGGAAAAACACAAGATTACCAAGATCGTGCGATTTAGTTGTGGATTTCACCAAGGAATTGATCCTACAAGGTATGTGAGTCTTCCATAGCGTTGGGTTCATTCATCCACGTGCCAAACATGTTTAGTTCAGCGAAATTTGTCCTAAAGGAGTTTGAAAGTTGATGTTGTTGACATTTATTCTTGAATTTGAATGTTGTTCTTGAATTGGGATGAATTGAGGAGTTTCTGAGATCTTTACGTTGAGTTTTAGAGTTGTTTTGGGTTAGGTTCTTGGGTACATATGTTGGGTATCAAAATCTAAAATAAATTTGTGAATAATAGTCGAGTTTAGGCAAATTGGGGCTGGAAAACGACGAAGGAAAACGTCGGACAAGGAACATGTACTGTTCCTTCAGGGTGAAAATTTTCTCAACACGTCGCGGAGAGGACGTGGACTCCTCTGTCTCAAAATTTAATTTCGCGAGCAAATATTTTAATGCAACTCCGCATTGCGGACTTGTTCCAAGATGGTGATTTCGTGATTTTTCTTATGTTTAGCTATCTAAAAACACTCATAAACATCATGAGATCTTTCCTATCACAATTCATAATCCTTGAATCCATAATTCAATTCAAGGACAGTTAAGAGTCAATTCAAGTAAAGTTAATAGTCAAATCAAGAGAAATTCGTCAAAGTTTTCAAAGGTCTTTTACAAACGTTTTAACTTTGTTTTGAGACTTAAAGTTCAAGTTGAGTAAGAGCAAAGAGTAAAGCTTGAAGTTCATTTCTTCAAAAGTATATGGGGATTATGTATTCCCAAAGGGTTTAAAATAATTTCACATTTAAATAAGAAAGGAAACCTCGATTTCCAAAGAGCCTTCGGGCTAGTTTTCAGAAAAGAGTAAATGCTTTCATAATTAAGCAAGAGGGGAAACTTTGATTTCCAAGATAGC
>NW_006239062.1:617100-623183 GCF_000226075.1 Solanum tuberosum | reverse complement strand
CATCATGGGTAGAAAAGGATCATACTTTTTAGATGAATCTTTTTCGCATAGACTAGTGGATCCACTTAGTGAGTTAGGTCTTATACCCCCAACAAGGTATATGATGGTCCTTGGCAGCGTGAGGTAAAATGTTGTATCATTATTATAATTCTAAAGTGATGGTTGTTGGTTAGAGAAACTCCCACAATAGTATTTTGTATTTTTATATACATCAGTTTATTTGTATTTTTACATACATCTCAGAGTTATATGTATCTTTGTATACACACAAAGTTAACATTATGTTTTAAACCATTTTTCTTTATATTGCACTTCTTTTTAAACTGCTTTATATTGAAATGAGTTCAGTTATGTTGAGTTGAACCAGGTAAGTTCTTCAGTCCCTTTCAGATTCTTTTCAAGCTTAAGTTGCGTTTAGTATTCCAACTCGCATACTCGTACATTCAATGTACTAATGCCAGTTGACCTACATCTTATTATGATGTAGACACATGTAACCAGGATTAGCATCCAGCGCATCGTTGATCCAGTTAAGCTTCATAGTTGTTGGTGAGCCTCCTTGCATTTCGGAAGATCCCTCTTTTTTCATTACTTTATCATTTTAGTTCAATAGGATGTTGTGGGCCTGTCTCGACATCCATCTCAGTTGTCTTAGAGTCTTCATAAATAGTCAGTCAGATGTTAGTTCATTCATCATCTTTTGTTATTGGCTTATGTTTAGATTTGAGTTGCCATTTTGGCTAAGTTAAATGTTTATTTTAAAAACATTATGAGTTGAGTTTGAGACATGTTGATTTATCTTGTATTTAGATTCTCTTTCTTATGTCTAAGTCTTCCGCTGAGTAAGTAAGCTAGGCCAAGGGTTCGCTTAGGGCCAACAATGATTCTCGAGTGCCAGTCCCACCTAGGGTGTAGGCTCGGGGCGTGATAAACTTGGTATCAGAGCACAGAGTTCAAGAGTCCTAGGGAGTCTATGAAGCCGTGTCTGTAGAGTCCTAGTTATCGGTGTGAAGCGTGCCACATCTATAATTAGGAGGCTGCAACACTTAGGAAATTCCTCACTTCTTTCACACTCATCTCGTGCGTTAGAGTTTGATCTCTAAAGAGTTTCCCTTTAATTCGTGCTTGCTCGTTTTTTTAGATAATCATGACTCCACGAAGAGCTTTTCGAGGTCGTCCTGCTAGGAGGAATGTCGAGGAACAAGGGGTACCTAATGCACCAGAAGTGCAACCCCAAGAAGAGGTCACCAATGCTGAATTCTGTGAAGCTATTCGGATTTTAAGTTAAGTTGTGACCCATCAAGATGAATAGAGAGATAATCGATAGGAAGTGGTTGATACTTCAAGGATCCATAAGTTTTTAAGGATGAACCCACCAAGTTTCACAGGTTCAAGTGTCACAGAGGATCCAGAGAACTTTGTTGAAGAACTTCAATTTTTTTTGAGATTATGCATGTTGTAGATGCTGAGAGGGTGGAACTAGCTGCATACCAAATGAAGGGTGTCGCTAGAGTCTGGTTCCACCAATGGAAAAAGAATAGGGTTGAGGATGTGCCAATAGTGAGTTGGGTTGTGTTTGAGAGTGCTATCATGGGACGCTTCTTTCCCCGTGAGTTGCGAGAGGCAAGGATAAGAGAGTTTCTCACCCTTAATCTGGAGTCTATCAGTGTTCATGAGTACAATTTGAAGTTCGCACAACCTTTCCTATATGCCCAGAGATAGTTGTTGACATAAGGAGCAGGATTAGTTTATTTGTTGCTAGGTTGTCTCATCAGTCAAGCAAGGAACGCAAGGCAACGATATTGATAGGGGATATGGACATAGCAAGGCTAATGATCCATGTGCAACAAGTTGAGGAGGATAAGCTAAATGATAGAGAAGAGTTTAAGAATAAGAGGGCCAAGACATTAGAAAACGAGTTCAGGCAGCAATACAGTAGTGCGAACTGGTCTTCTTTATAACAGAAACAGAAGGGACCTGCCCCATCATCTGCTAGTGCACCTGTACCTAAGAACAAATGTGAGTACAATAGTCAGAATTTCAGAGCTAAACCCGCCTATTCTCAAGGTAGTATGGCACAAATGGGTAGTAAGCCTCCTGCATGTGCTAAGAGTGGCAGAAACCACTCAGGTATTTGTCGTGAGGGCTCTACTGGTTGTTTCAAGTATGGTCAGAACCGTCATTTTATGAGGAAGTGTCTTGAGAACATGAATGGTAATGGTAATGGTAATAGGGGCAATAGGGCTTAGTTTTCTTCAGTTGCTCCACCAGACAGAGCTGCATCTCGAGGAGCTACTTCAAGTACTGGCGGGGAAACAAACCGCTTATATCCTATCAACAGTCGCCAAGAGCAAGAGGATTCGCCAGATGTTGTCACTGGTATGATCCAAGTCTTTGACTTTACTGTTTTTGCTTTGCTAGACCCAGGGGTGAGTTTATCTTTTGTAACCTCTTATGTTGCTATGAATTTTGATGTTCTTCCTGAGCAACTTAGTGAACCATTCAGTGTTTCAACACATGTTGGTGAGTTCATTCTAACAGAGAGAGTTTATCGTGATTGTCCCATTTCCGTCAATCACAAGAGTACCATGGCTGATTTAATTCTTAGTTAGACATGGTAGATTTTAATGTCATTCTTGGTATGAACTGGCTTCATGCATGTTATACCTCAATTGATTGTAGAACTCGAGTTGTCAAGTTTCAGTTTCCAAATGAGCCAGTCTTAGAGTGGAAAAAATAGTTCATCATACCTTAAGGCAAGAAAGTTGGTTTCTAAGGGGTGTGTCTATCACTTAGTTCTAGTTAATAATTCTAGTGTTGAGATACCTCTTATTCAGTCAGTTTCTGTAGTAAGAGAGTTTCCAGAAGTCTTTCCTGATGATATTCCTCGAGTCCCTCCTGAAAGAGAGATAGACTTCGATAAAGACCTTATTCCAGATACTCGTTCGATATCTATTTGCCATATAGAATGGCACCAACAGAGTTGAAAGAGCTTAAAGAGCAGTTAAAGTATCTCTTAGATAAGGGCTTTATTCAACCAAGTGTCTCACATTGGGCGGCTTTAGTCTTATTTGTGAGAAAAAAAGATGGTTTCCTTAGGATGTGTATAGATTACCGTCAGTTGAACAAGGTTACCATCAAGAACAAGTATGCTCTTCCAATGATTGATGATTTATTTGATCAACTTCATAGTTTTTCTAAGATTGACCTCAAATCTAGCTACCATCAGTTGAAAGTAAGGGAGTGTAATCCCAAGACAGCATTCAGGACCAGTTATGGTCATTATGAGTTTCTGGTCATGTCATTTGGTTTAAGTAATGCACCAGCAGCGTTCATGGACCTTATGACTAGAGTCTTCAAACCTTATTTAGATATGTTTGTTATTGTCTTCATTGATGAAATACTAATCTATTCAAGGAATGAAGAAGATCATGCTAGCCATCTCAGAATAGTTCTTCAGACTTTGAAAGATAAGGAGTTGTATGCTAAGTTCTCGAAATATTAGTTTTGGCTTGAGTCTGTGGCATTTTTGCGCCACATAGTTTTCGGTGATGGAATTAGAGTTGATACCCAGAAGATAGAGGCAGTGCAGAGTTGGCCTAGACTTACATCTCCAACTGATACTAGGAGTTTCTTAGGCTTGGATGGATATTATAGAAGGTTCGTAGAGGGGTTCTCATCTATTTCGTCCCCTTTGACCTAATTGACTCAGAAGACAGTTAAGTTTCAATGGTCTGAAGCTTGTGAGAAAAGCTTTCAGGAATTGAAAAAGAGGTTAACTACTGCCCTAGAATTGACCTTACCAGAAGGTACACAAGACTTTGTGGGGTATTGTGATGCATCTAGAGTTGGTTTGGGTTGTGTATTAATGCAGAATGGCAAGGTTATATCTTATGCCTCCAGACAATTGAAAGTTCATGAGAAGAACTACGCAACCCATGATTTAGAATTGGTTGTTGTAGTATTTGCCTTGAAAATATGGCGTCATTATCTTTATGGTGTTCATGTGGATGTGTTCATCGATCACAAGAGCCTCCAATATGTGTTTACTCAGAAAGAGCTCAATCTCAGACAGAGGAGGTGGTTAGAATTACTCAAGGATTATGACATAAATATTCTTTACCACCCAGGTAAGGCTAATGTTGTTGCTGATGCCTTAAGCAAGTTTTCTATGGGTAGTACCGCTCATGTTGAGGAAGAAAAGAGAAAGTTAGCAAAAGTTGTGCATAGACTTGCACGATTAGGAGTTCGATTAATGGATTCCACAAAAGGAGGAATAGTGGTGATGAATGGGGCTGAATCATCATTAGTGTCAGAAGTAAAAGGCGAGCAAGACCAAGACCCTATCTTGCTTGAATTGAAGGCAAATGTTATAAGCAAAAAGTATTAGCTTTTGAACAAGGAGGAGATGGTGTGTTGAGACATCAAGGTATGTTGTGTGTACCAATGGTGGATGGAACCCAAAAGAGGATCATGGAGGAAGCTCGTAGCTCCAGATATTCCATTCATCCGGGTTCTACCAAGATGTACTGTGACTTGAAAGAAGTCTATTGGTGGAATAGTATGAAGAAGAGATATCCACAACTCTTCGAACCTAGAGAAATCCAGATCAAGGTACTAATCCTTTCTTAGTATTTATTTACAAGGTGGCATGTTGTTTTGCATTTTCTTGTGGGTGTTTGAACTGAATGTTGCATGTTACACCCTTAGTCTAGTAAGAGTAATCTTATTCGAGGACGAATATTCCCAAGGGGGAGATATTGTAACATCTCGTAATTTGAAATAGCTAGGAAGAAGCTAAGAATTGGAAATAGGCATCTTTGGGAATAATGAAAATCTGAAAATTTGTTAAAGTTAGGAAATAGTGAGTTTTTGGTCAACTTCAAACGGACATAACTCCTAGCTCAGGATGAGTTAGGTATACTTCCAGATATGGTTGGAAATCTCCTGGAATTATCTTTCCAATGCCACTGAGTTTGCATTATTCCGAGTATGTATGAGTGAGTTTTTACTCTTTGGAAGTTGGGTTGTGTGATTAAGGAAAGTCTAATCCAGATTTTTGAAGGGTAGATTAGTCTTTTCCTTAATCGATTAATTTAATTCATTTTAGTGAATTAATTTAGGGTCAAATCAGAAGGAGGTCAGTTTATTCAATTGGAAATTCACGCTAGGGCTTTAAGAAGAGAGAAAAGAGGAGAAAGGAGAGGAAAAGCTCAAGATTCGCCAAGATCGTGCGATTTGGTTGTGGATTTCGCTAAGGAATTGATCCTATAAGGTATGTGAGTCTTTCACAGCATTGGGTTCATTCATCCACATGCCAAACATGTTTAGTTCAGCGAAATTTGTCCTAAAGGAGTTTGAAAGTTAATGTTCTTGACATGTATTCTTGAGTTTGAATGTTGTTCTTGAATTAGGTTGAATTGAGGAGCTTCCAAGATCTTTATGTTGAGTTTTAGAGTTTTTTTGAGTTAGGTTCTTGAGTACATATGCTGGGTATCAGAATCTAAAATGAATTTGAAAATAATAGTCGAGTTTTAGTGAATTGGGGCTGGAAAATGAAGAACGAAAAAGTCGGATAAGGAACAGGTTCCAGGTCCGTGTCGCGGACCTGTTCCTTCAGGATGAAAATTTTCTGTCTCAAAATTTAATTTTGCGAATAAATATTTTAATGCAACTCCGCGTCTCGGACTTGTTCCAAGATGGTGATTTCGTGATTTTTCTCATGTTTAGCTATCTTAAAACACTTCTAAACATCATGAGATCTTTCCTATCACAATTCATAATCCTTGAATCCATAATTTAATTCAAGGACAGTTAAGAGTCAATTCAAGTAAAGTTAATAGTCAAATCAAGAGAAGTTCGTCAAAGTTTTCAGAGGTCTTTTACAAACGTTTTAACTTTGTTTTGAGACTTAAAGTTCAAGTTGAGTAAAGAGTAAAGAGTAAAGCTTGAAGTTCATTTCTTCAAAAGTATTTGAAAACTATGTATTCCCAAAGGGTTTAAAATGTTTTCACATTTAAGCATGAAAGGAAACCTCGAAAGAGTAAAGCTTGAAGTTCATTTCTTCAAAAGTATTTGAAGAC
>NW_006239062.1:613899-616516 GCF_000226075.1 Solanum tuberosum | reverse complement strand
AGTTATTTTAAAAGCATGAGCCAAAGTATTTTTGGGAGTAGTATTGAGCACCGATATGGGGATGCGAGTTCATATTAACTCAAGCCCCCATAAACCATGTAGCCATCATGGGTAGAATACTTTTTAAATGAATCCTTTAATGCTTTTTAGCATAGACTAGTGGATCCACTTAGTGAGTTAGGTCATATACCCCCGGCAAAGTATAAGATGGTCATTGGCAGCGTGAGGTAAAGTGTTGTATCATCACTATAACTCTTAAGTGATGGTTGTTGGTTAGAGAAACTCCCACATCAGTATTCTGTATTTTTATATACATCAGTTTATTTGTATTTTTACATACATCTCAGAGTTATATGTATCTTTGTATACACACAAAGTTAACATTATGTTTTAAACCATTTTCTTTATATTGCACTTCTTTTTAAACTGCTTTATATTGAAATGAGTTCAGTTATGTTGAGTTGAACCAGGTAAGTTCTTCAGTCCCTTTCAGATTCTTTTCAAGCTTAAGTTGCGTTTAGTATTCCAACTCGCATACTCGTACATTCAATGTACTGATGCCAGTTGGCCTGCATCTTACTATGATGCAGACATAGGTAACAAGGATCAGCATCCAGCGCATCGTTGATCCAGTTGACCTTCAGAGTTGTTGGTGAGCCTCCTTACATTCTGGAGAATCCCCCATTTTTCATTACTTTATCATTTTAGTTCATTAGGATGTCGTGGGCCTGTCTCGACATCCATCTCAATTGTCTTAGAGGCTTCATAGATAGTTAGTCAGATGTTAGTTCATTTGTCATCTTTTTGTTATTGGCTTATGTTCATATTTGAGTTGTCCTTTTGGCTAAGTTAAATGTTTATTTTTAAAACATTATGAGTTCAGTTTGAGACATGTTGAGTTATCTTGTATTTGGATTCTCTTTCATATGTTTAAGTCTTCCGCTGAGTAAGTAAGCTAGGCCAAGGGTTCGCTTGGGGCCATCAATGGTTCACAAGTGCCAGTCCCGCCCAATGTGTAGGTTCGTGGCGTGACACACCTTAAGAAGAACATTCTCACTAGTCTAAAATGTCATGTCTCTTACGTTATGATCTGCATAGTTCTTCTGTCTACTCTGGGATTCTAGAAGCTTAACTTGAATACTCATCACCTTATCTTGAAAATCCTTCACTAAATCAACCCCAAAAGGTTTTACATCTCCAGTCTCAAACTATCCTATGGGTGATATACATTCTCTCCCATAAAGTGCCTCAAATGGTGTCATATGTATGTTGGAGTGATAACTATTATTATGGGAGAATTCACCCAAAGGTAATAACTTATCCCAATGCCCTCCAAAATCAATCACATATGCCCTCAACATGTCTTCTAATACTTGAATAGTCCTCTCGGACTGCCCGTCCGTCTGTGGATGGAAGGCGGTACTAAAAGTGAGTTGTGTGTCCAATTCATCATGTAACTTCCTCCAAAACTTGGATGTAAGTTGGGTACCACGGTCTGAGATGATAGAAATGTGCACCCCATGCAACCTCACTATCTCTTTCAGATAAACTTTAGCCAATTGTTCAGCATTATAATCAATTCTTACTGGATCAAAATGGGTTGATTTAGTCAATCTATCAACCACTGCCCAAATAGAATCAAACTTTCTCTAAGTCTTGGGAAGACCAACCACAAAGTCCATAACTATCATTTCCCACTTCCATATCGGAATTGGCATTCTTTGAATCAAACCTGCAGGCCTTTGATGTTCATACTTTACTTGTTGGAAATTTTGATACTTAGCCACAAACTCCGCTATATCCTTCTTCACGCCCGACCACTAATAAATTTGCTTCAAATCTCGGTACATCTTGGTCACACCCGGATGAATGGAATATCACGAATCATGAGATTCTGTTAACAATTTCTGAATCAAGTCATCAACTCGAGGAACACAAATCCTCCCCTTAAAACTGAGCACACATTCCGCATCAAGAGTGGTCTCTTGTGCCTTACCAATTGCGGTCTTCTTCTTAAGTTCGTTCAAAGTTTTATCCTCAAATTGTTTAGCCTTGATCTCTTCAATAAATGTGGCCCTAACTTCAATGCTAGCTAACACCCCACCTCTCTCTGAGATGCCCAACTGCATGAACTTAGACTCCAAGGTCTGAATTTCCTTAGCCAAGGGTCGCTTGGATACACTCAAGCAAGCTAAACTACCCATACTCATCGTTTTTCAACTCAAAGCGTCTGCCACCACATTAGCCTTACCCAGATGGTATTTAATGGTCACATCATAATCCTTAGTAACTCCATCCACCTTCGATGTCTCAAATTTAGATCTTTTTGTGTGAACATATGCTGCAAACTACGAGGATCAGTAAACACCTCACACTTAACACCATAAAGATAATGCCACCAGATCTTAAGAGCAAGCACTACCGCTTCCAACTCTAAATCGTGTGTTGGGTAATTCCTCTCATGCACCTTCAATTGACGTGATGCATAAGTTATAACATTTTTATCCTGCATCAGCATAACACCCAACCCAGAATGTGAATCATCACAATAAACAATAAAATATTTACTTTCTACCGGTAATGCTAGAATAGGTGCGGTGGTCAAGAGAGTCTTGAG
>NW_006239062.1:608946-613781 GCF_000226075.1 Solanum tuberosum | reverse complement strand
TTGTAATATTTAGGCCCATATCAAATTACTGTCATCCTATTTCACTAAATTTTAGGCATTAGGTTTTACATTATAACTATAAATATCACATATTACTTGCACTTTCATGACAAAAAAATTAGTAGAACTAGAATTTGTACTTTTCCTTATATGAAATTTTTATTTTTTAAGCATGCAAATATAACTTTGATTATGTTATTAATTAGTTATGAAATAAGTTATAACCGAATAGCCAAACCGAAAAAAACCAAACCGAAAAGAGAAAAACCGAACCGAACCAAATTTTTTTTGGTTCGGATTGGGTTATACTTTTTCAAACCGAAAACCAAAAAACCCAAACCGAATAACACAAAACCGAACCGAAAAACCGAATGCACACCCCTACAAGAGAGTCTTCAGATTTTGGAAGCTCTCCGCACATTTTTTGGTTCATTCAAATCGTATCTTCTTTTTGGTCAAATTTGTCAAGTGAGTGGCAATAGAAGCAAAATTCTTCACAAATCGACGATAGTAGCTAGCAATCCCTACAAAACTCCTAACTTCCGTCACAGAGCTAGGCCGAATCCAATTCTTAACCGCCTTAGTCTTTTGGGTATCTACCATTACCTCTTCTTTTGAAACTACATGTCCCAAAAATGCAACAGAAGTCAACCAACATTCACAGTTAGAATATTTAGTATACAACATTTGTTACCCAAGAACACCTAGAACTATACGAAGATGGTCGGCATGCTCTTCCTCACTCTCCTTTTTTAATCGACCAAAAATCATCAATAAATACTATAGCGAACGAATCAAGGAAGGGTTTGAACACCCCATTTATCAAACTCATGAAAGCTGCAGGCGCATTAGTCAAACCAAAAGACATAACTAGGAACTAATAGTGCCCATAGCGGGTTCTAAACGTCGTCTTGGACACATCCTCAGGCCTATTTTTTAATTGATGGTAACCAGAATTTAGAGAAGACTGATGCACCTTGCAATTGGTCAAAAAGATCATTTATCTGAGGCAATGGGTACTTGTTTCGAATGGTGACTCTATTCAATTGCCGGTAATCTATACACATTCAAATACTACCATCCTTTTTATTAACAAACAAAACTGGAGCACCCCATGGGGAAGCACTAGGACAAATAAATCTGTTATCAAGAAGCTCTTGGATTTGAGCCTTAAGCTCTCTTAATTCTGTCGAAGCCATGCGATATGGAGGGATAGAAATGGGGCGGGTACCAGGTTCTAAATCAATGAAGAAATCTATATCTCTATTTGGAGGCATACCAGGCAAATCATTAGGAAACATTTCTCTAAATTCTGATACCACAAGAATAGACTCAACAGATGGAGACTCAACCTCAACATACCGAATAGCCAAATAAGCCAAACAACTCTGCCCTACCAGTTTACTAGCCCGAACGAAGGATATGATCTTAACTTGCTTAGGTTTGTACACCCCTTCCCACTCTAATTTTTCCCTTCCCGGAATGTCTAGAGTTACAGACTTAGTATTACAATTAAGCACAACATAATATGGGGACAATCAAGTCATGCCTAAGATTATATCAAAGTCAGTCATATCCAAAATCACCAAATTAGCCCAAGTCTGAAAATCCATAAACAAAATAGGACAAGCACGATAAACGTGGGTGATTATGACAGAATTTCCAATTGGGTAGAAACATGGATGGAGGCATCAAGTATATCACAAATCATAGCAAACTCTGAGGTAAATCGCACGGATACATAAGAATAAGTAGAACCGGAATAAAATAACACATTAGCCAATCGGTCACAAACAAGAATAGTACCTGTGATCATCGCATCGGATGTCTTTACCTCGGTCTTGCCCGAAAAGGCGTAACACTGAGCCTTATTGTCATGTCGAGTGAATTTCCTGCCTAGTTGCACGTTACCCCCTCCTGTGTTACCGTTTTCTCTACCTCTGCGGACTCGCTGATTACCTCATCGCCCACCTTGTGGACGTCATCGACCATTATTACCATTTCCTGCGGGTACCACTACCCTAGACAGCTGTTGCGCGGAATCCATCATGCGCGGGTAGGGATAATCTCTCCTCATATGCCCAAGTTCACCACAGTTGTAACATGTACGATCAAAAGATGATATGCTTCCCGCCGAATGTGTGTCTCCCTTGTTATCCTGAATCAAATTATGAGGTGGAGTTCCCGAGTAATTACCTGTACAGGCGGGCATAGCAGACTGAATTGGCCTGGATGCAAGTGTTGGTCTCCCTGACCCCTTGGAGTAAGAACCTTGAAAGTTACTCGAGTTCTTGGCCCTTTTAGCCAATGTCTTAGCCTGGCCGTCTCTCCTCACCCCCTCCACTTTCTTAATAAAGTTTGTTACCTCATTAAAACTCCTTCCTGCAGAGGTCATATGAACAAATAATACCTGCAACTGAGAGTTTAGACCCCTAATAAATAAACAGATCCTTTCCTCTTCAGTAGTCACCAATTGAGTAGCATATCTAGACAAGACATGGAACTTGGCCTCATAAGCAGCCACAGACATACCACCTTGCTCTAAAGCCATATACTCATGCTTCTTGTGATCTCTCAAATCCCTAAGCATATTTTTCTCTAAACACAGATCATAAAATTGGGTCAAAGTAAGTGGAGGTAAAGTTGAAGATCTGCATTCCACGTAAGCTCTCCACCGCTGCTTAGCATAACCCTGAAGCTGGAAGGTCACGAACACTACTCCATGCCGATGGACAATTCCCAACTTATGAAGCCTATCATAGCAATCTAAAATAAACTCACAAGCATCCTCACTCTCATAACCAAGAAATACAAGAGGCTTTAGCTTCAAAAACTTAGTCAACATTTAATGCTCATTACCAGTCATAATAGAACCCAACAAAGGACGGAAGAAAGCATCAGTACCTCCAGTTCCACTCACCTTGGGTACAGTGATAACAACAGGGGGATTGGCGGGAGCTTGAATTGCTTGAACAGTGGGAAGCACTCCAGGACCAACCAACCCTTTCAAGAATGACATGATCTGCTGAGCTAACACTGGGTCCAAAGGTGGAATACATATAGTCTCAGCCCGCACCTCTTCTTCTTGCCCAACATTCTCCTCATCCTCAACCTCTCTTTCCTACCTATTCATGAAGCGCATGAGGGGCCTTATTTCTGGGAGCATCTCCAACCGATGCTCCATACCTAGTAGGTGCTGTCCTTCCTTGGCCTCTACCCCTAACTCTTTCTCTACCCCTGCCTCGACCGCTACCTCTCACTGTAAATTCCTCAACTGGAGCATTGACGGGAGCTACATGTCTGACGCCATTGAATCTAGTATTAACCATCTGCGAACAGAAGAGTGGAGGAGGTTAGATACCAATTTGAATCACCAGATACCAATTGGAATCAAGTTATAGCACGAAATGAGACAAGAGAAAACAAAGAGATTTCCTAAAGTCCTATAGCCTCTCAAAGAAAAGTACAGACGTCTCTGTACCATTCCGCAAGACTCTACTAGACTCATTTTGGTACATTGGGATCAACGAACCTAGGCTCTGATACTAACTTTGTCACGACCCAGACCATCGTGACTGACACCCACACTAACCCTCCAGTGGGAGAGCCATTTATGCTAATTAGCTAACCAACTCTAATCAAATACTAAGACATTTAAGTTACGAAAGCAAGTTAAATTCTAAGGAAAGAATTAGGGAGTTCCTATAAACTCCGAACAAAAGTCTAACAAGTAAGCAAATGCAGAAATTATGCCTAGAACCTGAAAGTCAATGTACCAAAACTCTAACAATATCCATAAGTCAAAACAAGAAGGGTTACAACCCCAACCTAATGTACTAATAACTAACTAGAAAGTCTAAGCCCAAAATGTGGACATAGACAGAAAGAGAACTCATGGCAGCCCGGAAGAACTGGCTCACCCTTGAATTTGAACGATCATTAATATTCTAAGCAAGGTCTGTCAAAAGTCGCTTGAAGATGCCCTGTACTCAACAAAGAAAGAGTAAGTGCAACATCAATACACAATCACAGTGTTCTGATAGGATCACACGGCTATCCCACTAAGTGGAACATACATGAGTCAATACAACAATATAATAACATGCATACACCGAACATATACAATATCATCAACAATTACGAACAACGAATAGTTTCACAATTCTCAAATATCACACTTATATCAAGTCATTGGTCCTTTCATTGAACGCAATCCCAAACTGTTAGCATACCGGAACGTGGTACCTGATGAGTCCACGAATTGGACTCATTTAGGGCTATATTTTAATATAAATTGTGTCCTCAAATGCTTATTTTATCTCAATATCTAATGAAAACCCTTCAGTTTTAGGTATTTGAAGTTTGAAGGAAAGCATGGACACTACGTCGCAAAAAGGAACGAAAAGGCTTAAAAGAATGAAGAAATGAAGGACTGAAGATAGCCGAGTCCACTTGGCGAGTCACCGAAGGGTCTTACTTCGCGTTTTGTTCCAGTGTGCTGAGCCCTGAAGGAAAGGATCAAGTCGACGGAAAAAGGGAGCAATTAGCACATCACCGAGAAGTTTCGCGAAGCAGTACTATGTCGCCCAATGACCTACAACACGACGATACAAAAAGATGGTGCAAGACGGCGATGAACTATACCAAAAGGCGAATCGCCGAGTTGATCGGCGATTCCGATTAACGACGCCGAATGATCCACTGCATCACAAATATGTGAAATCTATAAAACTAGTTAGAGTTGCAGTTTTAAGTGTCGAACAATTATTATAATTTTCATATAGAATAGTACTTTTTGAGGGTTTTGAAGACTTGAAGAAGAAGAGGGTTTCATC
>NW_006239062.1:606449-608321 GCF_000226075.1 Solanum tuberosum | reverse complement strand
CCCCATTGTTAATTGACACTCTTGTGTCCCCCTTTAATTTGCAATATTTTTAATCGTTAATGTCTTTAGCTATGACTAGTTAGAACTAAATTTTATTCTTCTATTAATTCTCAAAACCACTCTTTTGGGAACGATCCCAACCCTTGATTGAGTTACTAAACTATTGTACGATTGTAGACACTTGCATCGAAAGTTGTGTCTTGATTACGCAAACATCAGTACCCGATCCAATGATTATGCCGGAACGTGACAACTGATCCCATATTTATGTCGGAATATGGCAACCGATCCAAGTTAGTGTATCGAAACGCAACACCCGATCCATTCAACAAGCCACAATCACAATCACAAGTATATTCTCATAATCATACAATCAAGTCATGATTTCATGACAACATCATTCATCTATCCTCATTTACAATTAGTGTGATCAATAGTGCAATATTTGCATACATACATGCATTATAATGAAGCAAGAACAAATATATATCAGCAATCATAAAATCACAATCATCACTACCTCGAAACAAGCTTGAATCCCCCTAAGAAACTTGATTCTTCCCTTTTCGGATTCGTTCCGCTTGTTCTTGGTCTACAAATAATTAATATAACACGGGAATCAATAAACAATAACTAGTTGCCCGAATAACAATCCTATCAACCCTATATCAAACCCATGATCCCATATTCCAAATTAGGGCTTTTTCCACCATAGTTTCCAGATCAAAACCCTTCCCCGTCGATAACTACCCATTAGATTACATTCTACGGATCAAAAAACGGATTTGGGGAGTTAAAATCTTACCTTTAGCCTCAAGAATGGTGGGAAAATGTCAAGAAAATCCATGGGTTCGTTCCTTCGCTCTCAAGATCGAAAATTGCATAGTAAAATATTTTTGGGGTTTATTTCTGACTTTAAGTCGCGTCTGTCCCGCCACGGCGACCTCACCCCGCTACAGCGTCCCCGCCCTGGTGGCAGAAAATACCGCTATAGCGGCTTGCACGGAACAGTGAGTAAAATTAATAATTCCAATACCCCATTTCACAACACACCTTCAACCAACGACACTCAGAAACTACCCGTTCACGCAAGATCAGTTTCGGGAGTTCTACTCACCCGAATTCAATTCTGCAAAGTCGTACGGGTTCCTTAACGTCTTAGCTATCAACTCATGTAATTAAAATCATAATTAAATCTCCCAATTGCTACCGGATTTTCCTAGACTTTAATGACTCCGATTTTGTCCAAATCTGGACTAGGTTGGGAAATTTCAAGTTACTTCGAAAAAGTTTTCCGGCCTAAATTTTTTTCCCGTTGGCTTTTCTATAACGACGGGAATAGGTCGTTACACTTGCCAACCAAACAACAAATTAAGTGGTACTATAATTTAATTTCAGGACTATTTGATATTATCCTTCACACCAAAAGCCCCAAAATGATTAATTTCATGTTTATTAGTCAATTTAATTAATGAAAATAAATTATTTATGCCCATTTATTGAAAATTTGACTTTAAAAGAATACTAAATAAGTATATAATGATAAACCTACCAATTCTTTTAAAGAATCGTAAAATCTAAAATCGTAACATATAAGTAGAAACTGAGCGAGTATTAGATAAAACAATTACTCTCTATAGGGGTGTTCACAATTTGGTTTGGGTCGGTTATTGGTCAAAACCAAAATCAAACCAACTTAATCGGTTTTAAAATTATCAAAACCAAACCAAACCAAATATAATATACATTTATCGGTTTGGTTGTTTTCGGTTTTGGTTTGGTTTGGTTCGGTTATTCGGTTATTAACCATACATAAAAATAAAATAAACAATTCATTCAAAACGTGAAAAAAGTGACAACAATCCATTCAAA
>NW_006239062.1:592340-606284 GCF_000226075.1 Solanum tuberosum | reverse complement strand
TTCGGTTCGGTTATTTCTTCGATTTTTTCCGAACAAAACCATAACCAAACCAAATACTATCGGTTCTTAACAATCTAAAACCAAACCAAACCAAAACCCAAATTAAATTGGTTCATTTAATCGGTTTGGTTTGGTTTTTCGATTTGAATCGGTTTTTATCCAAACCATGAACACCCCTAACTCTCTATGTCCCTAATTACTTGTCCATATTTCCCTTTTTTAGTTGTCCCTAATTACTTGTCCATTTTAACAAATCAAGAAAGGACAATTTTTTTTCCTATTATACCCTCAATTAATTATTCTGAAAAAGATAGAATTTTTTGAAAATCTTAAGTTTTTAATTTATCCACATTATAATTAATAGAGGCAAAATGATAAATTCACTATATCAATTATTATTTTCTTAATAAATGTGTCAATTTAAAAGTGAACAAATAATTAGGGAGGGAGTACTAATTTAAGTGAAATAGGACAAACCCCGCTCTCAGGCTTTGAATTTCACCTTTAAATGCATTGCAACTTTTTAGGCAGATGTTTTTCATGTCACCATTATTACCCCTTTTCTTCATAAATTTTGTCGTCTTTGATCTCAACTTTTTGTCTTTCTATTTTTATTTTATAATTACAGTGTTTGATTCAACTTTTATTTATCTTGATCAATTTTACTTGTACTAGTTATTTTCAGTTAATACAAATAACGAGTAATTTCGTTACTTGGTAGTTGGTGCTAATATTCTTTTGTCTCAAATATTGTATGTTTTTATTATTATTATTTTGAAATCATGGCAAATATAGAGAACGTTTGAATTTGTTTAAAAGTTGGTTAAATTTATTTTTAAGTTATTTTTAGCTTTTGAAAGTGTTTGACAAGATTAAAAACAATTTAAAATAAGTTTTAAATGACTTAAATAAAATAAAAATCAAAAGTAGATCTCTCTCTACTTTTTATTTTTTGACTGAAAAATTATTTAAATTTGACTTTTTATCTTTTTAATTGAAAAATTCGTACTTTTTTTAAGTCAATCTAAACGTCATCCCAATACTTTATTGAAAAATGTTTAGCCGCTGAATATACTTATGTGTCATTTTCAATTTACTTATGAAAAGGACTACTCCAATATTTATCTTTTCAGTTAAGTCAACTGGCCGGTGAAAGGTAGGTAGCATTCAGTTTACAAACCAGGTTATGTGAGTACAAAATATAATAGGGTTTTATCGTTTAAATTTATTTGATCTATTTTAATTTGATATGAAGTTTAAATAAATAATTTTTTTGAATTATATGATCTTAAATTAAAGATATATTAAATGTGTCAAAATGACTTTTAATCTTATGATCTTAAACATGCATGTCATGTCAATAGTTAGAATTTGAGAATTGCTAAAAAGAAAAAGATATATTTTTTTTGAAACAGATACTCCCCCGTTGCTTTTTAATTGTCACAGTTTTTTTTTTAAGAATCAAACAATATGAACTTTGACTAATTTATTGTATTTATTTGTATATAGTACTTTTCGTATAATTTTTGAATATTAAATTTTTATTTTAAAAAAAATTGATTTAAATCTAATTTAGCTTTAAAAATTAGTCAAAATAACTCAGAAAAAGCGTGGTATAACAACTAAAAGAAAATGGAAAAACTAAAAATAAAAAGTAGAATAAATAATAAATAAATTAAAGAAAAGGAGTATTTTATTATGCCCGAAAAAACTATCTTTATCAAGTCCAGCCATGTTATGCAAATATGCATATTATACGCAAGGAAAAGGTGTAAAAAATATGATGAATTATTCAAAAATAAGTTAAAATTAATCCCCACCCCACCTCTTATGTTTTCAAAAATGTAGTTGTGATTATATTTTTGGCACAACAGTATCTTTCAACTACTTAAATGGATAAAAAATCATCTTCTTTTAAATGGTTGTTTCAAAATAAGGACAATAGAATAATTTTTATCGTGAACAATTTGTAATGAAACCATAATTTATGAGCTGATTTTGTATCCCTATAATACATAATGCAAATAAATATTTACTCAGTACATATTATTAGGAGAAATGCATCTTAGTAAATTATGCAAAAATTTAATAAAGGTGAGGTTTTTATTTCATCCTATAAGAAAATGACACATAATAAATATTTAAACAAAAGAGACATTTGTTAGTCACAAGAGTAGAAGTGAGCTAAAAAGGTGAATGAAAATGTATGTTTAGATCAAAACGATAAGTAGAAAGGTATTTTTAGACCAAAAGATAGATATAAGATATTTTTAGACTTTGCCTATAGTTCAGGGATATTTTTAGCCTTTTTCTAAAAGAGCCAAAAATACCCGAACGATAAAAAAAAAGTCTAAAAATCCCTTTATCCATCTTTTGGTCTAAATATATTCTTCTATTCATATCTTTAATTCCTTGCATTTCTAGCGTGGAAAATTGGAAATTAAAGAATGCTGACAATTCGCTGAAGAAAAACGGAGAACAATTCTCATTATTCATTAATGATAAATTGATTTTTATTTTTTATTTTAGATTTTATTAGTTGAAGAAGTCATTTGAAATTGATATTTTAATAATTTTGAAAATTCAAAAAGAATGGTACAAAATTGGAGACCATATCAAACATATCCCTCTATGATTCTATCGAATTAATTATGATCCATTATCCAATATTTTGTGATCACAACCAAAACAAATATTGTACAATTTGCCAACTCAGATTCTTGAACATGAGAATTTTATTTATAAAAAAAACAGTCAATAAATTATTATTTTTTTAGAAGAAATAAAAGTTAAATAGCGACAAGATAAAATAAAATGAGTCAGTTGAAGTGTTCTGAAAAAAACAAAATCACTTTACTTTTACTCTATTGACTTCAGAAGTGAAGCTTGGGGGTTCGTGGGTTCGTCCCGATAGCTTTTTCATAGATTATGTATTTGTATTAGAAAATTAATTAAATATATATGTATATTAATTTGTGAATCTTTAATAAAATTGATTGACGATTTTAAAGGAAATTTAGAACCCCAAACTTTTTATCCTAGCTCCGTTTCTGATCGACTATTCATATGAATCGTATCCATCATCGTCGTGGAGAATGTGGCAGTAATTTTTATAGATATAATTAGAACTATTATTACTCCCTCCGTTCCATTTTATATGTCATCCTTTTCTAAAAATAGTTGGATCATAATATTTGTCATTTTATAAAATTTATGCATAAATTACCATTTTTTGCCCATTATACCCTTGATAGATTAATTAATTAATCTTGAAAATATTTTTACTTTGACTAACCTAGAAAATCTATAAGTAATTAATTTCATTGGGAGAGTACTTCATTCATTAATTAACTACTTTCTTTATTCACTACTTATTCTATAAAATCTGATATTGAATAAGAATTATGAACACAAAAGGTAAAATGGAGGTTACAAGTACATGAATCATCTCTAATGTAGTTAAACAGGAATTAATGAAATATGAAATAAAAAAAATAACAGAAATTTCATCAAACCAACATTTGTATTTGACTCTTCCGATAATATATCTTCTTCTGATGCAGTTTGCAGCCCTTCATATGGTATTGTAAAAATGAATGAAGTATAAAAATATAAATAAAACAATTAAAATATGAACCAAAATTTTAAACAAAACAACAAATCAATAGTTGTATTCGAATCTTCTTCAATATGTGTCTCGATGTTTAAATCAAAAAACAAATGATTTGTCAAACTAGAGCTAAAATTCATTTGCCGTCTAATTTCATTGTCAATAACATCAGATTCAGCAGGAAAATTTAGATCAATTTGAAGTAATGAAATTTGAATATTTTGTGATGTTGTCATGTTTGCTTTAATAATTTATATAAAAAAATATAAAAAAAATATTTTACACAAAATATATAGGAAAATTGAGGTGAGAAAAACTTGATTTTTAAATTTTTTGGATCAATTGGTGAAAAAATTTGGCTCCAAAAAATAAACTCTAAAATTTAAATAGTCATCCAAATGCATTTATATTTTTGAAATCTAACATATTCATCATTTATTCCAAAATTGTCTTAAGCAAATATTAAATAAGGGCATAAGGGTAAAATTACCTATTTCTTAATGTAAGTGCAAATGAAAAATGTGACATATAATATGGGACGGAGGGAGTATATTGTTAAAATTTGACTCTGGAAACCCCTGTTTTTCTAATTGGCTATTTTTTTAAAAAGAAAATCTTGTTATATTAGGTTATTAAGTGAAGATAGTTATAATACTATTTGTAATTAGAAGTAATTCATTTTTGTCATGCATTTTCTATAGTATATTGTCAAGATTTTTTTCACTTTTATTTTTTCTCCAGTTTGCTTTGATATTTTTTCTTGATTCGACGGTCTATTAGAAACAACTTTTCTACCTCACAAAGTAAGGATAACGTCCCTGTACACTTTATTCTTTTCAAACCCCTCTTCTGTAATTACACTAGATATGTTATTGTAGACTCATTAATCAAATATGTGGCAAGTGTAGAAAGAGTTGAATTCATAGTCAACCCCAAATTAGCCGGTGCCATCTTGGCCAAAGACTGCAGAATTCTCATGTGGCTAAGAACTTGGTCCCAAGTTGGGTTCACCTATATTGAAAATACCTCCGGACGTCCTTCAAACTTCGAAATATTCAGAATTTCATCTTATCACGTCTAATAATCATGATCTATCCTAAAAACGTGTGGAAGAGGGGTGCACAAAGTTATTTAAGTTTAGATTGTCCTATAAATATCCTCCTCTTTCCACCATTTTTAAATTATCTATATATACACGTTTATACATAATTACATATAGAAATACTAATATTGTAGCACGATCATTAATTGTAGCACGATTATCGATCTGCTCACTTTGATGAATAAGAATTATACATGTCTTTAATCTTTATTGTTTCATTCAAATTATTTGGTGTGCTATCAACCAGATTTGGCTCAATCATCTTGCTTGTGGCCTTAATCTCATAAATTTAATTGGTTGACCTAATGGACAAATTTTAGGTTAAACAATTACTGGGGTAAAATTTTCAATTTAAAATATAAAAGAAGAAGAAAGAAAAAGTGGTAAAAATTTATCTACAATTTATGTGTACATCAAATAAATAAATGTAAGGCAAGGGAGTACATATATTGATCACCTTAATTATCATATGTATATTCATTTAAATTGTACTTATAAGGTTAATTAACTTAGTTTGGTGTAACTATCAGTGCAAGAAAGTATTTATAGAAGGAAAAAATAGTCCTTTTCATCGATACACATTTGATAAAATACATACATGTATTCTTTTATTATTTTAAATAAACATTGAGAGTAGCAGAAAGGGAAATGGAAGAGGAGATTACAAGATGAGAATCGAACCCTCACTAATATTCCCTGAAATACATATGCATACTTGCACTAGTAAATTCACATCTATCGAATACAAAATTCTTCAAATGTCAGGAAAAAATAGAAATGAATTGACTTATATTAACTGTTGAAAAGAAAATGTTAACATGTATGAATTGATACCATAAAAAATTATATTATATATCAATGTAATATAACACGACATGTTATAATCTGCCTTGTATTAATTTCATACAACTAACAATAATATAATTATACTTTAAGACATCTGATAATATAAAAACTATTTTATATTAGTATTAGGGTGCAAAAAATCAAACTCAAAAAAAGGGAAAAAGTAGATATACTTGTAGATGACCTAGTAAAAGAAAATGACATAGGGATGCTTGTCTTAATTAGTCTGAATTTGTAGAAATTTTGGTCAAATTATGCAATCTATATTGGCCATTTGGACTAGTATGACAATCACATAATTAAAGCAAAGGTCAAATAGGCTTATGTAAAATGTACAACATCATTAAATTGAGTGGTTTTGGTTTATGTCGTAAGTGGTGATGCAAAAGCTATTGAACAATCAAACTTGTGCAATAAATAAAGTTGGAAATTATTGAGAGTCAAACAATATATAATATGGGTGGCAAAGGGAGTCAGTAGGAGCTAGAGACGTTGTCAAGTCCCTTTGGCTTAGAGTAACACTCCCTCCGTTTCATTTTATGTGACATTTTTTAGATTTTGAGATTCAAACAATTCTATCTTTGATCGTAAATTTTTTATAGATCTTTTAAACATTTTGAATTATTAATTATTGTGACTGATAGTACATTTTACGTAGTTTACAAATATATAAATTTCATTTTAAAATGGTAGATTCCATGCGCAAATACCGGTCAAACTTAAATTATTTGACTCTCGAAAAACGAAAAATGCCACATAAATTGAGACGTAGAGAGTAATAAATTAAGTAACACAATAAATTTAATTTTATATTTATTCGAAATAGTGGTGGTTTTTAAAAAAATTATATAATATAATGACAATTTGAGGTTTTATAGTTGATATACACATAAATACACTCCGTCTGATATTGTTAGATAGAGATATTTGTATACATATGAATATACTTATTAAGTGTATGAATACAATTGTATCTTAACTATTGTTATACATGCAAATACAATGTATTTAGCTATAGAGATATCGTATACTGACATATATATTTATCATGCATGTTGATACAATGTGTTTCACTATTATTATGCACCCAGATACAATACATTTCGCTACATTTGAGATCAAAAGTAATGTTACATTTTGCAATTAGCAAAAGTTTGCAATTTTTAGTATAATTGAACACAACTTATGCTACTTACGAAATCTCTTAAAAATAATAATACCCAACTCTAGAAAGCAGAGGAAAATTCAAGATTTGAAGATTGAGGGCACCAAGGGTAAGACTAGTAAAGTGTCATTTGTTTATGTTCATTTTATTTTCAACTATAATTTGTGGTATATACATCGACAATTTAAGAAGTTTCAGTTTGAAAAAGTGCAGAAAAAATCAAAATAGGAGATCTCAACATCATCTCGCTTCAACATTGCCAAATTTCTTCGAGAAATGAAAGAGAAAACATAGACGGATAGAGTATTTTTTCTATTTAATCAATTCAAATGGAGAAAAGGTTAAAAAAAATATAACCTAATATTGTTCATAATAAAGTGACTACTTTTCATGAACAAAAAGATGATATTTAAATTTTAGAAATAGTGGGGATTCATGAAATGAGAAAAAAAATCATCAAATGGAGAAAAGGTTATAAAAATTTAACCTAATATTGTTCATGATAACTCATTTTCAAATGATATTCACATTGTTCACAAATATTCATTTTTGATTTCAAAAATTTCTTATAATTTAATCCATAACAATTTTTACATTGAACCCACAAATACTTGTATTTTTTGAGTTACCTCGAGATCATTACTACTTTTCAGAAACAAAAAGATGATATTTAAATTTTAGAAATAGTGGGGATTCATGAAATGAGAAAAAAATTCATTATTGCAAATGTTCTTGTTTGTATATGATTTGATTTTTGCCTCTAACATGTGTTATAAAAGAAACTATAAAAAGCATATTCAGTAGTCATTTTGATATGAAATACTTGGGTGAGGTAAACTTCATTCTTGCAATGAAAAATACTATATAAAACATGATATGAATTATTTTTTTGACAAATCACATTATATTGAAAAAATTATAAAATACAATTGTGTTGATTGTATAAGTCTTGCAACTCCTTTTTTCAATTTTGTGAACATGGTGCGACAAATATAAAAAATAAAATAAAATTTGTTAGTCTAATAAAAAAAAATACAAGATATGTAACTAACTACACTTAACTTAGTAGTGCATTTATAATAGAAATATTTAGTAGATACAAGGAAATCAGATATATTTACTTAATATCAAAGTATGTGACTTGTTTTATAAAAAAAAACTGCTCTAATGAAATATTTTATTGATGCAGTTGAAAAAGAAGGTTTGAGGTATTTTCTCAGCTTCAACTAGTGAAAGGTGAATTGATTTTATTATATCAAACACTTTATTTATTCTAATTTGATTAATTATTCTGATTGTACCAATATTATTGATAGAGTATCAAATCGTTATTATAACGATAAACTCAGACCCATGAGTAGAAAATATAATATTGTGAGAACATATTGATTAGTGATATACCATTAATATTAATTTATCAAAATTTATTACTAATCTTACAGATGAACTAACCAAGACTTTGACAAGACAAATAATCTGAAACACATTGAGGGCAATGAGCTTGAAGCTCATAAATTTTGAGTCATATATAAGAATATCCAACTTGAGGACTAGAAGCACTATAACCAGGTTCATGAATGGGAGAAACAAAAATCATATAGTGACTTATTGTGAGATGCACTGTATATTTATTTTATTCTCTCCCTATGAAGTAAGTGCATTTATCCTATAATGATTTGTAGAGGTTGAGTATTCAAATTCTTAATAAAAATTTGTATCTTGTATGAGTGGAGTGTCAAATTATAGGAGTACACTTGACAAATTTCACCTATGTGAATGTAAAAGTAACCCACTTTCTACGAGAATAAGATTAGTTAAAAAAAAACACTCATTGAAAATCAAAATAGCACAAGACTCTAATGTGTTGACTAAAAATGCTTATGTTAAGACTTAATTAATAGTCTTATATGGCTTATAATATGTTAAAATAAAATGCCATATAATATAATTAATAATAATAAATAATAAAAAGAAATAGAGATAGAGATAATGAATAATAGTTTTCTTCAAATATAGAGTATAGAGGAAAATAAATAAATAAAAATAGACAAATAGCTTGAAGTTGTTCATCTCTACTTTTCTCCCTTCAAATATAGCGTATAGAGATGAATATAGGGGGATTTAAAAAAAGCATACATTTTTAATCTCACTCTTTAAGGTACGATCCTTGTTTTGAACATTACTAATACAAAATGTTTTATGTACGTATCGAAACTGCTCTCTTATAACAGTTGCAAATACATGAAATTCAAAACCTAGCGGAGGGATTGTCCTATCTTTTTCTTTTCTTTGTACATCGTTAGGTAGCCTGGTTTTCAACTTAAATTAATTATATTATTTATCGATGTTTGAATCTTGTAAAACAATTTACTATACTATTCTTTAATTTCCGTATACAACTGGAATATCAAATTTTCAGAGTATAAAAATAGTAAGGTGTTTTTTCAATTAGCTCTCTTTGTCACACATATTTTCCTTGTAAAATAGGAAACTTAATTAATTATATTTCAAAACTGCCAAAGAATCATTAAATCATATTAATGAGCCCATTTTTCCGCCTTCCTACCACAAATTATTTTTATTTTAATCGAAAATAAATAATATAATATATACTTCCAAAAAGAATTTATAATTAACTATTTTCTTGAATCTGTCCCCATTGAAGACCACTTCTTCGACCCAAGACTCTTGTCCAAATTTTGGTTTTAAAACAAAAAAACAGAAAGAGTACACATGACCAATTAATAAGTTTATACCATAAAGTTGTCTTAGCGTTACGCAGATCAGAATTATACTGACAATTTTAAAAAATAATTACTCATAAACTGAATAAATTATTTATATTTATTTAAATTTAAATTAATCGAATCAATAATTTAAACTCAAAAGTTGGACAGTGGGGCACGTGCCGGGGCTGCGACAGTGAATAAAGCGAAAAAAAAGTGGAATCTAGATCCCACGAACAAACCTTGCCCGTCGAAACCGGGAACTTAATCTAACGGCTAATAATACTCCTTTAGATCTAACCGTTGAATATTTAAATGAACGGTTCACGTTAAATCTAAGTGCCTCCATAATCTCAAATAAAACCCGGTCTTCTCTCTATCTCATTCTGTTCATCTCTCTCAAATTATACACTTTTCCCAAGAAAAAACCTGCTTTAACCTTCGCACTTGTTCACTACTTATCCTACGCCACTCCGGTCGCCTGAGAAATGAAGCCGGCGTTGGAGTTGAAAATATCTAGGTATCGAAGGGGAGAGTGAAGTTTGAGATAATTTTTGAAGATTCAACGGGTGAGATTTTAGGTACTTGAAAATGGAAGGTCAGAAAAGCCAGGCGAAGCTAACGAGGACACAGTCTTCACTTCTCCGGTCTTCTCCAACTATCCGGTCGTCAATTCAGAGCTTTTCGTCGATAAATGAATTCGGAATTGACCATGAACCGGATATTGAAGAGCAGAAGCCGCATAAACCCGGTTCGACTCCGATTCGTCGGGGTTCGTTTTTCTCGCCGTTCCGATCGTCTCCGGCGAGGATGGGTCCGGTTCTGGTAGTTTCGGTGGTTTTAATGTATACCCTTTTCGTTTTCTTTAGCAGGGATGATATACCCACGTCAGAGAGTCTCCTGTTAGCTCTGATTTTCGTAGCGGTTCTGTTGTTCTTCGCTGGGAAGAACAGAGAGTCAATTCACCAAAGGTATAATGTGTTTAGGAACTTGTTTGATGAGTATGGGAAACGGTTTGGGTTTCAGAGAACCCAGTCGAAACCGGTCCAGTGGTTCATTGGGGAAACGAAATTGGGGCATAAAGAGGGAAAATCTGAGAATGAGAACCAGGTCGTGAGGGAAGGAGTTGAGTTGTACAGCAATGGGGATATCTATGAAGGTGAGTATCATAAAGGGAGGTGCAATGGTAGTGGAGTTTACAACTATTTTGTGAAGGGAAGATATGAAGGTGATTGGGTTGATGGGAAGTATGATGGGTATGGGATAGAGAGTTGGGCTAGAGGTAGTAAATATCGAGGACAATACAGGCAAGGATTGAGACATGGCTATGGTGTTTACAAGTTCTATACAGGAGATACCTATGCTGGTCAATGGTGTAATGGTCAAAGCCATGGTGTTGGCTCACAATCTTGCTCTGATGGTAGCTCTTACATTGGTGAATTTAAATGCGCAGTCAAACATGGCCTTGGTTGTTACCATTTCAGGTAAAATAACAACTTTCCAGTTGTTCCATGGCTGGAATCTGATTTGTATGTTATTTGCGTTCGATAGTGCTAGCTGTAATTTTTGGCTTGCTTACTATTTTAGTACTGTTAATTGTTGTTTGTTAGTGATGGATCAGGAACATAATTTTGTATGATTTTTGCATCTACTGTTGTTTGTTAGTGATGGATCGGATCATGCTTTCCTAAAATGCAATATCCTGTTTCATGATTTTTGTCTCGTTTGATGAATTGGTTGAATTATAAGGTTATGTAAACGGAGATATGTTATGCAGGAACGGGGATTGGTATGCAGGTGAATATTTCGGAGATAAGATTCATGGTTTTGGTGTGTATCATTTTGCGAACGGGCATTGCTATGAAGGGTCATGGCATGAAGGTCGGAAGCAAGGTTACGGAATGTATACATTTAGAAATGGTGACACAAGATGTGGGGAATGGGACTCTGGCAATTTGAAAATTCCATCGCCCCCACTAACTGATGCTGTCCTTCGAGCTGTTCAGGTAAAAAAAAAAACAGTTTTTTCGTGTCATTTAATGCACATTTAACCTTAGTCTGTTGATGCATATGCATATACTGATTACTCAATGTTTGAATTGTCATTGTCTGATCTCTGCAGGCTTCTAGGAAGGCAGCAGAAAACGCAATTAAACTAAGGAGAGTAGATGACCAAGTGAAAAAAGCAGTCACCGCTGCGAATAGAGCTGCCACTGCTGCTAGAGTTGCTGCTATCAAAGCAGTACAAAACCAAATAAATGGAAATTTTTGTGACACTAGCTAACAATTCAAACTTTTTTTTTTACAAGAAGAAGTAATAGTTTGGTAAATGTAAATTTACTATGGTTTTAGGCCACCCCGGCAAGCAAATGCAGCCGGTGGTTGAGTGTAATTTTGTTTTCAAAGTCTTTACTTAACCACAATTGTAACTTGTATATAATCAGTGTCCTTCACCATATGTATATCATTAATATGAGAATGAGGCCTTTTCCCTACAATTTTATGTGTCATTAGCAAGTGCCAATTGGCATTTTTAAGATAATCTTTTACGTAGAAGAAAATGATCGTTTCAGATCTCGTAGGTCTCTTATATTAAAAAAGGAATAACAATTTCTTATAAAAAGATAACTAAATATTTGACTATGTTTTCTTCTTGTGTTTATGAGGTCAATATCTAATGTTTAAGAAAAAACAAATTTTATAAGTTATTGAATGTTCTATTTTGTTCATTTTTTTCATTCCTATTATGAACTTTCACTTTAAGTCTTTAAAAAACTATACTAATATTAGTTCTTACTCAAGTACTTAAAAAAGAAGAAGGAAAATGGTCTGATATACCTTCAACTTTGTCATTTAGAACTGATATACTCTCGTTATAAAGGTGACTCATATATACTCTTACCATTATACAAATGACACACGTATAAAATAATAATAATATGCAATATGACTAAATTATAGGTGGGGCGGCTGGGAGGCTCGTGTTAAGGTATTATAGGTGTTCTTTAGTGGGTGAAAGTAAAGCATTATTGTGCTTGGACTGCAGTTTAGTCTTACTTCTTACGACATCATCATTCATATATATCACTCACCAGTTAAATAGTGGGTCAAGCTAAACCTAAATTTTTTATTTTCTGATATTTATATTGGAGTCTGATTAAATTTGAATTCACATCAAAAAGTTTCATATTGGAGGTAAAACGCTCCCTAACAAAGACAACATCATACCCAAGAAGACTCAAACCTGAGACCTCTAGTTAAGGATGAAATAGTACTTACCAGTTACCACTCCATCACAACCCTTATTGGTAAACTAAACCTAAATTAATAAATGAGATTTAGAAAATAAATGTAACTCATAATTTTAACCCCTTTTCTTAATCAGGATACAAAGCTAAACAGAGAAATTTAATTTGAAAATGCAGTAACTTTTTCTTTAGATTCAGATCTGATTATTGCTCATGTGAAAACAGCTAAAAGATGGAATAACCTTTTGACAAATATATTATTATTAATGGTATAAATTCAGTAATTACTTTCATATATAAATGCATTGTGTCTAGGAAAAAAATAAATTCAATTTACTCATCGTTTTGGTGGAAAACTAAAAATGTAAGAGAATATTTAATGAGGACCACAGTATCCTTTTGCTAGAAGTAGACATCATTTTGTTGGAATAACTATTAACCATTCAGCTGGCAGGTAACGTGTTCAACTTATAAATTGTAACGATTTATTTAGTAGTATAGTAAGAGTGTGTTTGGCATGAAATCAATATATTTTCCACGAAAAATTTCGTATCGCAATTTGATGTGTATATGTCGCTCTCTTTAAGAGAAGTCCATTCCACTATAGCATAATCATCATCGATTCAATAATATAACTTTTGACTTCTCTTCTCTAGGATACAACAATCCAACAACATTGTATGACTCAAAGAATTTCGAATTAGTTGAAGAGTCCAAAATTCCATAAAATAATACTTTTTTTCTTCAATATAAAATTATTCTCTCTGTATAGTAAATAAGTTGGAGACTAATTATCATTTTTTTTTCTCTGTCTCAACTCTATTTTTCACTATACTAATCTTGAAATATAAACACACTATAATACTTTTCATCCACTTTTCGTATTTTCATCTATTCAATACAAGGAATAAAACAACATTTATATAGCTATAAAATTTCTTTCACAAATAAATGTCAAGAATGTGGATAGTTATTTGAGGATTAGTGGGGGCAATTAATATAAAAATAAAAAGAAGAATATGTCATTGTGGTTACATGAGTTACAAAGAATTATGACTCCACTTTCTCCATTTTATGCCTACTAATTTAAATTTCTAATATTAAAATACACAATAACACTAAAAGTGAGTCTTTCAATAATATTTTTGATATTCAATAAATAACAAAAATATTATCGCTAAAACACATAAATAAAATCTAAACAAATACTCTAAGAAAAACATTTTTCATAATATTTTAACCAATAC
>NW_006239062.1:540994-591761 GCF_000226075.1 Solanum tuberosum | reverse complement strand
TATCATCACAACCACCACCACCCCCCCCCCCCCCCCCCCCGCATACCAAACACACCCCAAAAGTATAATAATAGACCAACACAATGGGGTCTTGGTGGTGGTAGAGTGAAAATTCCTGTCCAAAAAACTCCACATTAGGCTGATGTGTGAAGTACATGTACTTAAAATTTTAAGATATTTATTTCTATATATTTAATTATACATCAAGACACAATCAATAAGAGATACACATTCAACATATAGATATAATAAGATATATATATATCTTCAATAGTAGTATTTTTTTTTATATATAAGTTATGTGCTCTGACCGTTAGTAGATCAAGTGGTTTATTGGTGATCAAATCCCCATGACCATGTCACACATATGTTGGACATGGCAACGTGAGAAGACATGAAGTATCTTCTCACCATAAATTTTGCTTGCTTCTTTATACAACATTCCACATTTTTCAAAAAAAGAAGATTCCAATATGTATTATCTTCAATTCAATGTGTATTAAAATCAACTTATATTTTATTTGCCCTATCTACCTTTGTTAATTTAATTTGAGTATTTTTCACAATAAGATGAAGGGGGCATAATGTTTGTTTTGTCAAAGATATTACAAAACACAAATTTGTTTAGGTAAAATTTCTTTCTTTTGGTAAACTTGATTATCCAAAAATTTGCTTATTAGGTCAATCAATTAAATTAGTTTGAATTATGTTACAAGTAGCGTATATATTTCAAATATGTTAAATCTTTAATGATGCGAATAAAATGAGAGTAAAATTAAATAATAAGTATGTGTTTGGACTAGGGGTGTGCATTCGGTTTTTTGATTTGATTTTGTATTATTTGGTTTGAATTTTTCACTTTCTGGTTTTGAAGAAGTGTAATCCAATTCAAACCAAAATAAATTTAGTTTGGTTTGGTTTTTCTCTTTTCGGTTTGATTTTTTCCGATTCGATTATGTCAATAATTAGAAATACAATTAAAGTTATATATATATAAAAAATTATTTTAGTTTTTCGAAATTTTTATTTTTCTAAATTCGAAACCAACCAAAAAATCAAACAAAGTAAATTACTAATCCAAAACCTAATAAAAAATCAATCCAAATTAGAATTCAGTTTGATTTGATTTGATTTTTTGGTTTAATCCAATTAGTGCACACACCTAATTTGGACATGCGATTTCATCTCGTGATTTGAAATCATGAGATGAAATCTCAAATTCTCCAAAAAGCTTAATTATGAAATTTCATATCATGTCCACACATAATCAAAATAGGTCCATAGGTGAAGTTTTTTCTTTAATTCGACCGGATCATATTTTTCTTGTTTGTTCAAGATAGCTGTAATTGAATAAATTAAGGAGCTACATTTAGGGGTGACAAAATCAAATCTAACCCGTCCAACCACCTAATCAATTTAAGTATATGTGAGTTATTGACTCGCCCATTCATTAGCTCAACCCATTTCAATCCATTAAAAGTTAATGTAACCCAAATTGACTCATGAAAATCTTGTCAAATTTTTTTTATTTTATTTTCAATTTGATATGTTATATAGCCATAATAAAGAAACTTTTTTATTAGATACTAAAATATTTTAAAAGATCAAGTAAAACAATTAATCTTAGTAAAAATAGAGTTGAGTCTTGACCTGCTATACAATCCATTACCTAATCCATTTTAACCCAAACAAATTTGAATTGAATTGGGTCTTAACCTGATTGTTGTCTTAACACATTATGATCCGATCAAATTTAACCTAATCCGTTCAATTGCACCCTAACTACATTCTAGAAGACATAATACAGCATATGCTGCTGACAATATCATTTTCTTCATATGTGAAAATTGTTATAAAAATAGGGAAAAGAACACTTATACCCAAAACGTGAAACTATATACAAATTGATATTCCAATATTTTTATACCCCTTTTATAATTCAACGCAAAATTACTCACGCGAATTTTGCCTCCTCCTTTTTCAAAACTGTCTTCTTCTTCTTCCTCACGCTACCTTCTACACAAATTTTAGTGATGGATAATGTTACAATTTTAGTGCAACACAATGAAATTTGAGATTCAAACAACCACTACAATAGTTATCACGTTGATGTAATTTTAGTCTATTCTACTTCTAATTTCACAGATCTGATCGAAACAATAACATCATAGCTACAGTAGGATGTTGCTACAAGTAATGTTGAAATCAAATATGCACTTTTACACGGATATCCACCATTAAAAATTATGATAACATGGACGTGAAATTCTATTTTGAATTAAAGAAGCATAATCTTGTGATCACGTATATCCGTTGATTGTGGAATTCACTGCAGTATCCATCTCTACGACCATGCCCAGCCTTGGTTGTCTCACAAGCATGTCCAACATTCATTGTCTTGAAAGCTCATAAAAGTACAGAACTAATCTAATTTGCAGACACAATTGAGTCTGATCTTATTGAAGGTGTTATAATTCAACATGAGAACGTAGACTGTTAAAACACTCCTCAGTTTCTCCGTAATACCATTATATATATATATATATATATATATATATATATATATATACTCGGATGATATCAAGGAGGGACATGTAATGCTTCAGTGAAAAAACTGTTCAATTCGATGGTATCAAGGAGGAAGAGGCAGTGATTCAGTGAAAACTAGCTAAATTGAAGTTTAATACCATCAAAGTATATATATACTCAGATGATATTAAAGAAGAAAAAATAGTGCTTTAGTGAAAACATTACTCAGTTACTCCTTGATATCATTAAAGTATATATATATATACTCGAATGGTATCAAGGAGAGACATGCAATGCTTCAGTGAAGAAATTGTTCAGTTACTTCTTGATACCATCAAAGTTTATATATATTCTGATGGCCTCAAGGAGGAAGAGGTAGTCATTTAGTGAAAAATAGTTAAATTGATGCTTGATACCATCAAAGTATATATATACTCTGATATATAGTATCAAAGAAGAAAAAAGTTGTTATACTCTAATGATATCAAGGTAATTGTTTTTAATGCGTCAAAGAGGGTATGGGCATAATAACTCATCACATGTCTCATTACGGTGTTCAACGATCAAAGCACACAAGCAATATCACACCACATAGAAGAGACACCAATTTGCACAATTCAAGTCCACATTCATGCTTTCAAGCATTTAATCAATCAAACAATAAGGGTTACATTAAGGCAATTCACATCGTCATGTTCAACACATAGCCTTTTTTATTTCAACCCCTTTTTATTCATTTAGACATAGCAAGTGGACAATTTAAACCCTTCACCTCATTCCCATTACTCCCAACACACAATCAACAAAGGAAGCATACAAATTCAAACTAGAATACAAGGTTTAGGAAGCCACTTGCCTTAAATCAATCAACAATCACTCCAATAGTTAAGTCCTCCCCTTCCGAATTACTTCTGAAGCCACATAATCTATAAATAAGCAAGTATTTACAATCACTTTCCAGAAACAATAAACCCACAACCATTCCCTTGAATGGTGGGTCAATCAACACACAAACCCAATTCTAAAATTACGGTTTGAATTCGGAAAGATAATATTTGAAAACATTACTCAAGGCTTTAGGAACTCATTAGGGAAAATGGTCATGCCCCGAGCCTACACTCCGGACGTGGCTGGCACTCGAGAACCATTGCTGGTCCCAAGCGAACTCTTGGCCTGGCTTACTTACTCAGCGGAAAACTTTACTTAAGCTAAATGTACTTTAAAAGAAAAACTAAATTGCTCAAGAAATAACTTAGAATGTCGTGCCTCCGTCCCATTTTATATGATGTACTTTGATTTGGCACAAACTTTAAGAAAAATGGAAAGACTTTTAAAACTTGTGGTCCAAAATGAATGATAGAAATTTGTGTGGTTGTAAATCATTTCATTAAGGGTAAAAAAGACATTTTATAGGCAAATTGTTACTTAAAATAGAAATGTGTCATTCTTTTTGGGACTGACTAAAAAGGAAAGTAAGTCATATAAATGGGGACAGAGGGAGTAATAAATAACATTCACTGCCAAAGTGGCAACTCAAGTCTCAACTTAACTGAAAAGGAAAAGTAAAGACTCATGAACTAACATCACTAACTCTCTTGAAGCCTCTAAACAACTTATATGGACATCGGGACAAGACCCACGACATCCTAATGACCAAAAATACTGAAAGCAATAAAAGGATCCCCCGAAAAGCTAGGAGGCTCACCAACTGACTTTGAGTGCTCAACTGGATCAACAAGGCGCTGGATGTTGATCCTGATTACCTGCGTCTGCATTATAATAAGATGCAGGCCAACTGGCATCAGTACATTGAATGTACGAGTATGCGAGTTGGAATGCTAAACATAACTTAAGCTTGAAAAGAATCTGAAAGAAACACTTACCTTGGCTTTACTCAACTCCTGAATAACTTAACTCAATATAAAACAATAAAACACATGCAATATATAGAAAGCATTTAAAACAGTAGAAAACAACTTAGTTCGTTAAAGAAAATGCAATAACAAACTCAACTTTACTCATATAATAAAGTAATATGGTTTTTGTAGGAGATTCTCTAACCGACAACTACCACTATGAGCCTAAGTGGTGATACAACTTCTTGCCCATGCTGCCAGAACTGTCCTATACTTTGCCGTCATATAGAACGCTTTAACTAAGTGGATCCACTAGTCTATGCTAAAAACATCTTAAGGAGTCATCTAAAAATTATGATCCTTTACTACCCATGATGACAACATGGTTTATGGAGACTTGAGTTAATATGAACTCGCATCCCCATATCGGTGCTCAATACTACTCCCAAAATATACTTAGCTCATATGTTTTTAAAACAAACTTCTTTCTTTGGTTTGAGATAATTACTCAAAACTTAGCTTAGAAGCTCTCTTTGAATCATGTTCCCTTTCTTGTTCAAATGTGAAAACATTTTAAACTCTTGGGAATACTTAGTTCCCTTATAACTTTTGGAGAAATGAACTCAACTCTTTACTCTTTGCTTAACTTAAACTCAAGTCTTAGAACAAAGTTAAAACGTTTGTGAAAGACTTTTGAAAACTTTAATGAACTTCTCTTGACTTGCTTCTTAACTTCTAAACTTGACTATTAACTTTCCTTGAATTGATAGATGGATTCAAAGATTGTAATTTTTGATAGTAAATATTTCATGTTGTTTAGGAGTGCTTTTAGATAGCTAAACATGAGAAAAGATAAAAAAAAAAATCACTACCTGAGGGCAGGTCCGTGACGCAGAGATGTATTTAAATTTTGGTCCCGAAAATATTTTTTGAGGCAGAACGGTTCGTGACCGCTCCGCGACACGAAATATTTTTCCCCAAATCTGGGGAGCAGGTCCGCGACACGGAGCCAGTGCCCAGATTCGCCCGACTAATTTGCTTCTTCATTTTTCAGCCCCAATTCGCCCAAACTCGGTTCTTTTTCTCAAATTCTTTTTAGATAAAGACACCCAACAAATGTACCTAATAACCTAACTCCAACCAACTCAATAATTTGACGTAATGATCTCAGAAACTTCTCAATCTCAGCCCAATTCAAGAACGATATCAAATTCAAGAATACATATCAAGGACATCAACTTTCAAACTCTTTTAGGACGAATTCACGCTGAAATAAACATGTTTGGCACATGGGTGAATGAACTCAACGTTATGAAAGCCTCACATACCTTGTAGGATTAAACCCTTGGCGAAATCCACACGAAAATCTCCAAGAAATCGACGAACTTTGAACTTTTCTTCTCATTGTCCTCTTTTCTCTTTTCTCCAAGCCCTAGCTGAACTTCAACTTTTCTAAACTGGTCTAATTCTGATTAGACCCTAACTTAATTACCAAAAACGAAATAAAACAATTGGGCAAGGAAAAGACTAAAATACCCTTCCAAAATTCGGATTAGACTTTCCTTATCTAAACAACCCAACTTCCAAAGGACATATCTCACTCATACGAACTCGGAAACGTGCAAACTCGGCGGTGTTGGGAAGGTAATTCAACGATATTTCCTACGGTATCTGGAAACACACCTAACTCATCCTGAGCTAGGAGTTATGGTCGTTTGAAGTTGACCAAAAGCCTAAACTTCACAAATTTCCAGATTTTTCATTGTTTCCTACAATGACTATTTCCAATTCTAACTCTTTCTAGTTCTTTCAATTTAGCGAGATGTTACAAAAATCATTTCGAAAATGGACTTGAAAATCAGCTCATAACTCACTTTTACTTCAAAACTCAAGTTCATGAAGAACTCTCAATTTATCAACCCAAAATCTTGTTTTCAACTCATAAATTCAGTAATAATAATAATGGGTAATAAAAAAATTAGAGTTATGAAACGTTACCCAATAGTTTTATCTTGAAAAATCCACTTGAAATCGCCTCTACTGAGTTCTCAAAGCTCCAAAAATGAAAATGGGGAAGAAAACCCCAAATTTGGGTCTAACACTGCAAGGGGTCCTCCGCGAACGCGGACCCCTGCCCGCGAACGTGGGTTTTAATGACATGGACCTCTGCGAATGCGACAAGTCTCCCGCGAACACGGAGGTTTGACCTCCCGCGAATGCGGTCGAGACTCCACGAATGTGAGGTTCTCACCCCCTTGCCGCCGCAAACGCGAAAGGTTGCACCAGAACACAGATAACTAGCCAACTCAAAATCATTGAAGGACACGCGAAATTTGTTCGGAACCCCATAAACACAAATCACATTAGCAAATCGATTATACTCGACGTTCTGAAATTATAGAACCGTTAAAAAACGAATTTGAGGTCTCCTTGACTCGACATCTGTGAAAACCACAAGAAACCAACTCACTCCTAAAAAGGCTAAAACAAACCCGAGACCTCTCAAAAATCAATCAAGACCTCACCTAGGCCTAAAATCATCCCACCGAATCCAACTGAACTCTCGGAATCCTAATCCGAGCATCCGAACTTCGAATGTTGACCAGAGTCAATCCAAAGGCTAAAATTCCACAATTTAACAACTTAGGACCTCAAATCCTAAAAAAAAAACCGGAAACTGAAATCGACAACTCTCACGAATCAGATTTCACATTTTGGGACTTATGAAATCAACGGAGTCTCATTTTGACACTCGAAACTCCAAAAGATACCGAAAACCACTTTCTTAACAACCCAGTCTTTCAAACTCAAAACTTACCAAAAATTTAAACTTTCAACTCAAAGTTTAAAATCAACTTTTCAAACTCAATCAAAAACGACTCGGGATCTTCATCTGGATGGAAAAATGGTAATTTTCATGAAAAAACAAAAATTGACCATCCGGTCATTACATTGGGCGGACAAAATAATAAATTTTCCATGAAAAACAAGCACCAAACTTCCAAATAAAAATTTGGTTTGCTTTTAATTGGCGATAAAAAAAAATTGTTTGTTGATTATAGTTTTCTTTTATTTGCACCAATTTTGTTTTACACCTTTGTTCCTCAAAATTAGTGTACGTCTTTTATTTGGTTAAAAAAAAATATCGAGTAAATATTATTAAGTTTGTTTTATTAGGTAAAAATGAGAGAATATTTTACTCGATGAAAAGACATCATTTGGTAAAGAATGTATATAACGAGTCTTTGATTTGATTTTAGGTTTATATCTAAAAGTAATTGGTTCATTGGTCAAGATTTGAAATAGTTTACTAATAATTTATAAATTAAGAAGAGCCTAGTGTACTGACCTTTTAAAATGTGAAAACTTTATGGATGAAATTGGAAAAGAAATTGAATTATTATAGATTCCATAGTACTTCTGTATATATTAAAGTTCAAAAGCATGATATTTACTTCTTTTTTTCGTTTTCTGTTCATTTTCCATAATTTAGTAACGGGAAAGTATGCTAATATCAATTGTTGTTTCACGTCTTACTCACTGCTAGAATTTTTATTTTATTTTTAATATAGGAATAACCATTTATTACCATAATATGTTTTTTTGAAAGAATATTATTGATAAAATAATATGAGTATAATTCTGTTGATTCCGTGATTCTTCTCAATTAAGATTTTCTCTATGACTCGAGGACTGTTAGTAGCGTATTTTTCGAATTAGGATAATTTAAATCTCCTTGAAATCCATTTGATCACCATGAAAGGATTTTGTGGATCAGCTTGAAGTATTTGATCGTCAAGAAGAGTTCGACCACATCTTGATATATGATCTTTATGAATATTCCCAGAATTTATGGAATATTTAAGATTATTTTAAAAAAGATAATATTTGATGTCTTCATGGTCTCTTTATTTTATTTTTTTGATTAATTTCATGGTCTCTTTATGAATATGCAAAGAGTTATGAAATATTACTGTACTTTATTAGTTCTTTAAAAGAGAAAATTAATTTTTATTTCCTTTTGCTCTTTTGCCCTTTCCCATTCCAAATAGTTGAAAAATGGAGAAGGTCATCAAAAAGATATTTTCATTAATATACTTTCACCGACTCATTTTTGGATTATAGTGTAAGAATTATTATTAATTATTTCTTACTTATGGTCCAAGTTTACTTGTAATCCAAATAATACCATAAATAATATTTAATAAAAAATAGATCTCGTCCATACATTGGTTACTTGATGGACGTACCAGATTAAGTCATAACCTCTATAAATTGGTTCTCCCTCCAATCATTAGGGTTACCACATATTCTCTACAATAATTCCATCGCTGACAGTTGTGGTCAGGGGCGGATCTACGTAGTAACGTGGAGGGTGCCATGGCACCCAGTGATTTCGGTCGAAACTCTATATATATAGGTATGTATCAGAATTGGTATAAATATAGTACATGTCACCCCTATTAACAAATGATCATGTAGCCCAATGGCATGCTGTCAAGTTAAGGCCCCTAAGGTCAGCGGTTCTAATCTTGACTAGTACATTTTTTCTTACAAATATAATTAACACACCTTTTTGTTATTTGACAAAAGAATATTAAGGTTGACGAGATTCGAATCCATGACATCCTTTAATATTAAAACAAACCAACATGCTAAGTACGCTAATTTTAATGATAAAAAAATTATACTTTGTTTGAACAAGCTTTTAAAATGAAATTATTTTGAGATTTCTTTCTTTTCTTTTTCTTTTCCAACAGTGTTTTTAAAAATACATATTTTTGATAAGTATCAGTTTCTGTTTGATCAATTAATTTTAAAAACACATATGAATCGCAATTAGTATTTGGCCAATCTTTTTAAAAAAATATTTCTCAATTTCTATTGATAATGGTTATTAATTTTTATCAACCATATCCAATTGTAATTTTTATCAACCAGATAAAAAAGTCTATTATTAAAAAAAACACTTTTTCAAGGAAAATCTATTTCTTTTAGATTTTGAAAAACAGTTTTTGCTACTTGCCAAAAACACTCGTTTTCTCCTAAAATTATGATCAAATACCACTTTTGGGGCCAAACAACCTATTAGAGTTCTCCTATGTAAATTTCGAAATCACGCTATTATTCATAAAATGTGGCACCCACCGCCTCAAAATCCTGGATCCGCCACTGGTTGTGGTAACATAAAGTTAGGACAAGGAAGTAGAAACCAATTTACGATTAACGCTTTCGCTTCTCTCTGTGATGATGTCTTCCTCATCATGTATGTGTCCTACCTAACAATCTCTATGTAAGATTATCGTGTTCAAGATCCTGAAAGTATTTAATCTTATATGTGGCATCAGAGCCTGAATTGTTTGAACGGATAATCTTACATATATATATATATATAATTACCATGTAACGCAATGGAATTTTGACACGAGAATGTCAACAAATCAGTGCCTCAAGCCTTTGTACGTGGAAAGGTTTTGTTTAAGCCATAAAAGTCTCTGATCTATTCCTCACGCTGCTCTTCTAAATATGCTTGTTCTAACAAAATTGTAGAAGATATAATAATATAAAAAAAATTAAAAATAAAAATTATGCAACCTTTTGCCTTAGCCAATAAGTGATGTGCTAGATGTGATGCATTCGCCTGGCGACCCACCATGGACCCTCAATAACTAGATTGATCATGGTTAAAAGTGATTTATACCTTACTAGCATAGAAGATATGGATGTATTTTTAATAAATTATCTTCCACAAAATCCAACTTTTTAAAAGATTATCTTCACTCGTAAAACTTTAGAATTGATGTTTGTAGCCGCGATGCTTAATCCTCTTATAATGTAATATTTATGTTTTATTTTAAATTGTGTAATAAATTAAAGTGGTCATTATACTAAGCAATAAATAATATGTGTGTACTTTGTGCAAAATAGTTTGCTAGTTACCAAAGTGGCCAAACTAGATAAATTAATATTTACACATATAATATTTATGATCACTTGATGCATGTATTATGTTTCTATAGTTTGTTAGTCATCAAAATGGCCAAACTAAAATGTATAAAATTATTCACATGCACAAAAAAAATTTTATGATATTGTGACCAAATTAGAGAAATTAGCGTCTACACATATAATATTTATGATCACTTGATGCATGTATTATGTTTCTATAGTTTGTTAGTCACCAAAGTGGCCAAACTAAAATGTCTAAAATTATTCACATGCACAAAATTTTATGATATTATGTGTGCATCTGTATTTATATAGTTTGTTAGTCACCAAAGTGACCAAATTAGAGAAATTAGCGTCTACACATATAATATTTATGATCACTTGATGCATGTATTATGTTTCTATAGTTTGTTAGTCACCAAAGTGGCCAAACTAGTATGGTTAAGAGAAATATGCACTCATAAAATTGTCATTTATCTATGAAGGTTAATTAAATGCCTATATTGAAAAATAAATAGATAAATTGACTTTCACTATTGCTATAACTTAAAATTTTACCCAAAGGTGAATTTATCATTCTACGAATAGTGAAAATTATGAGGTAAATTAATATTTTAGTCAAACATATATTGTATATCCAAAGATGTCGTATATGTTTTATAAAATTTATTCAATTACCTATTAAAGATAAAAATGGCATTTAAATTATGATAATGTGTCGTAATATCTATCCAAAGGAGAATTGCGATATATTTTTATCGTTTTACTGAATTCACATTATTTTCTGATTTGTGAGCATGTATATCTATTTTGCAGTTATTCCTCTTCATTCGCATGCTTCGTCTGTTACTGTGTTCAATGGATTGAACTTCTCTGAATGGCTTGAACAAGTCCAGTTCCACAGTGTAATGGATCTTCACTTGGCTCTGCTGAATGACAAATCTACTGCTATTACTGATAAGAGCAGTGATGATGAGAAGTCTTTTCATAAATTATGGGAGCGCTCTAACAGATTGAGCCTTATGTTTATGCAAATGACTGTTGATAACAACATTAAGAGCACTATTCCACAAACAGAAAGTGCCAGGGAATACCTGAAGTTTGTGGAAGAACGTTTTCGTTTTACTGATAAATCTCTCGCTGGTACACTAATGGCTGAACTCATGACCATGAAGTTTGATGGGTCGCGCAGTATGCAAAATCATATCATCGAGATGACTAACATTGCAGCAAGACTTTCGACCTTGGGGATGAAAGTGGATGACACCTTGTTGGTTCAGTTTATTCTGAACTCATTGCCTCTTGAGTATGGACCAATCCAAATTAACTATAACAGTATTAAGGATAAGTGGAATGTTAGTGAATTGTCCAGTATGCTTACTCAAGAAGAGTCAAGACTTAAGAAACAAGGAGGTCATTCCATTAACCTCATGGGTCAAGGAGCTGGTAAATGACTTAAAGTGAAAGCCAACAAGTTTAAGAAAAAGAAAGCACCTACTAAAGTTCCACAAGATGCTCATAAGGAACTCAAGGCTAATGTGTGTCGTTTCTGTAAAAAGGAAGGGCACTACCAGAAAGATTGCCTGAAACGTAAAGCTTGATTTGAAAAGAAAGGTACATTTAATGCCTTTGTATGTTTCGAATCAAATTTAGTAGAAGTTCCTAATAATACTTGGTGGCTTGATTCTGGTGCAACTACTCATGTATCCACTATGTTGCAGGGATTCACTACGATCCAAACTATGAATTCAAATAAAAATTTCTTGTTCATGGAAAATCGCATGAAGGCTAAAATTGAAGGCATAGGGACTTATCGTTTGATCTTGGAGGCTGGACATCACCTTGATCTGTTACAGACTCTTTATGTTCCTTCAGTTTCTAGGAATTTGATTTCTCTTTCAAGACTTGATGTTTCTGGATTTGATTTTAAGTTTGGACATGGTTGTTTCAATTTATATAAGAATACTATTTTTTTATGGTTTTGGTGTTCTTATTGATCGTTTATATAGATTGAAACTCTATAATAATTAGACGTAGTTCACTAAATGAAAGTTTTGCTTATTTGTGGCATAAACGTTTGGATCATGTATCCAAAGAAAGATTAAAAAGGTAAGTAAAGAATGAGATTCTTCCGAATCTGAAGTTTATAGATCTTGATATATGTTTGGATTGCATTAAAGGAAAGCAAACCAAGCATACCAAGAAAGGTGCCACAAGGAGCACTCAACTTCTTGAAATTATACACATTGATATTTGCGGACCCTTGATGTTCCATCTTTAGGTGGAGAAAAATATTTTATCACCTTTATCAGTGACTTTACACGTTATGGATTTATCTATTTGTTGAAAGAAAAATCTCAAGCAGCGGACGTTCTCAAAATATACGTTAATGAGGTTGAAAGACAATTAGCTAGGAAAGTGAAAATCATTAGGTTAGATAGAGGTGGTGAATATTATGGAAAGTATAACTAATCAGAACAATGTCCAGGTCCATTTGCAAAATTCATTGAGAATGGTGAAGTTAGTGGGAGTGTTGAACGACAAAGTGTGGAAATTAATGAGGTAAGGGTAAATATTTCATTGCCCATAAATGTACCTACTTCCACACCAATAACAAATGTTGTTCCTCTTGATGAAGAACACTTTAACAATGTTGAACAATATTTGGGTGAAACACTTCAAGAAGGAACTAACTCACAAATATTTGACGCAAATGAACCACAAACAATGCCATTAAGAAAATCTCAAAGAGAAAGAAAATCGGCCATTTAAGATGATTATGTGATTTATTTGCAAGAGTCAGATTTTGACATTGGAATTAATAAAGATCCGGTTTCATTTTCACAGGCCATAGAAAACACTGAGTCTGATAAATGGATTGATGCCTTGAATGAAGAGTTAAAATTCATGGAATATAACAAAGTCTGGGATCTTATTCAATTACCAGAAAGTTCTAAAAGAATCGGGTGTAGATGGGTCTTTAAGACCAAATGCGATTCTAATGGTAATATTGAACGATATAAAGCCAGACTTGTTGCCAAGGGATACACACAAAAAGGAGGCATTGATTATAAAGAGGCCTTTTCACCGGTCTCAAAGAAGGACTCATTAAGAATTGTGTTGGTTTTGGTATCTCATTATGATTTAGAGTTACATCGAATGGATGTGAAAACTGTCTTTCTTAATGGAGACCTCGAGGAGGATGTTTATATGGATCAACCAGAGGGTTACGAAATTAAAGGAAAAGATCAAATGGTGTGTAAACTAAAGAAAATATATGGACTCAAACAAGCCTCACGACAATGGTATATAAAGTTTAATGATACCATAACATCTTTTGAATTTACGGAGGTTACCGTTGATCAGTGTATTTACCAAAAGATCAGTGGGAGTAAGTCTATATTTTTAATCCTGTATGTTGATGACATTTTACTTGTTGCTAATGATTTAGGCATAATGCGTGAGACAAAAGATTTTCTCTCTATGAACTTTGAAATGAAAGATATGGGTGAGGCATCCTATGTGATAGGGATAGAAATATTCTGTGATAGATCACAAGGATTATTGGGACCGTCTCAAAAAGGTTATATTGAAAGAGTTCTAGAGAGATTTAACATGAACAATTGTTCAGCAGCAATAGTTCCTATTCAAAAAGGGGACAAATTTAATCTCATGCAATGACCAAAGAATGATGTAGAACAAAAAGAAATGGAAACAATTCCTTACTCTTCTATTGTTGGAAGTTTGATGTATGTTCAAACTTGCACAATACCGGATATTATTTTTGCGGTCGGAATGCTAGGAAGATATCAAAGTAATCGTGAAATTGATTAATGAAAAAAAATTGCAAAGAAAGTTTGTGGCATGTTATGAAGCCACAATTCATGCATTATGGCTGCAGAACTTCATTTCAGGACTTGGGGTTGTCGACACCATTACCAAGCCGCTGAAAATTTATTGTGATAATATTGCAACAGTATTCTTCTCCAAGAACTATAAGTACTCCAAAGGTGCCAAACATATGGAATTAAAGTACTTTACCGTCAAGGAAGAAGTTCAGAAACAAAGAGTGTTACTTGAGAATATTAGAATTGATCTCATGATTGCAGATCCGTTAACAAAAGGATTACAACCAAAGACATTTAAAGAACATGTTCAAAGAATGGGTCTTGGTTGTACTTATGATTGATGCATGTATGATGTTTTTACACTCTAATCAAATTATGTGTTTCTAATATACATTAATGAATTTCTTGTTTCTCATAATAGTGTACACATTATTGTTTTGAGATATTACAAGATAAGTCTCTATGAGACATTATTGTGGACCATAATGTTATATGTTTTATAGCTTTATAAACCTAGTATGATAAGTTGCTAATGTAGTAGTATATGGAAGGAAGTATGTAGTTTAAAATTTATGTACAACCGCCATAACTCGCATTAGTAGTTTGTTATATTGTGGTATGTATGATGGACATTATAGAAGAGATTTATTACATGCGCCACTAATGTTTATGAAATATTAATGTTATATATATGGTCATTGGGCAATGTGGGAGAATGTAAGAATTATAATTAATTATTTCCTACTTATGACCCAAGTTTACTTGTAACCCAAGCATTATCATAAATAATATTTAATAAGGAATAGATCTCGTCCATACATTGGTTACTTGATGGACGTACCAGATTAAGTCATAACCTCTATAAATTGGTCCTCCATCTACCCATTAGGGTTACCACATATTCTCTATAATAATTCTATCGCTGACGGTTGTGGTAACATAAAATTAGGACAAGGAGGTAGAAATCAATTTACGATTAACGCTTCTGCTTCTCTCTGTGATGATGTCTTCCTCATCAGGTATGTGCCCTAACAATCTCTATGTAAGATTATCGTGTTCAAGATCCTAAAAGTATTTAATCTTATATATTGTGCTTATTTAAATTTATTGATTCAAAATAATTATTATTTTAGAAAATTATATATTATTAATTCTTTGTTATCACTTTACCCTTAATTACTTAATAAATATGTTGAGAGATAAATGTGATTAAAAAGAGAGTAGTACTCCTTCTAGTCCAAAATCAATTTATTTCTAACACTTTTTCTTGGATTGGAACGAATTTTTCAAAGTCTAAAGAAGAGTACTGTATTAGTTAATTATTTATTTTTTTCAAATTTACCTATCTCTCAAATGGGTTTTTCAAATCCAAGCATTGTCTATTTATACTTTTTCAAAAAGTTTAGGAAAAGTAAAAGGATAATATTGTCAAGTGACCTTATAATTAATTGATTTTTAAGACATGTGTCACACCTTAAAAAATTACTTATTTTGAATGGGAGAGACTAGAGAGTATTAAATTGAGAGAAAAAACAATTAAGCTTAATACAATAAAATTACCTTTTTAGTTAATGTATAGTTTTAAGAAACTTTTTTTTATGATCGGAAGATTCAGATTAACTTTCTCACACTTTAACTAATTTTACGGAATATCATTCACCTTCCACCAGCAATAGATACATGATATAATAAAAATAGATCGAATAGAGTCGATGTTATCTATTGAACTAAAAAAGTAGAGATATAGCAAACACAAAAACATATGAAAAGATATTTTCATTAAAATAGATGGTATTATCTATTAAATTAGAAAAGTAGCTAGAGATATGGTATCGATCTAGAATTCTAGTGAAATAAAAAGTGTATATGCTAAGGTAATGGAAGGTGGGTTTCTTTAATGAAACTTCCATATAATAAAATATATATTTGTTACATCTATTGTCCTAATATTAAAAAGGAATGAACTTTATTTCATGTCTTACTCCATTGAGGTTAGATTCTTTTTTTTTTCCATTTCACAAATAACCAAATTTTCTTCACTCACCTTTTCTAGATTTAACACTTTTCACCTCACATGCATCTCATCAAGACAACTTTTACAATTTTTGGGAACTTGTCAACTTTTATGAGTTGGCAAAATATGTTGCAAAAATTATCATTGACAACAAAAGATTTGGTAAATTTGTTTATTATTTTATTTGTCTCAATTTATATAGCAGCGTTTAATTCGATACAAGAAAAAAAAAAGAACTTTTAAAATTTGTAATTTTAAATAGGTTATGAGATTCTTGTTGTTATAAAAGCATGTTATTAAAACTAATTTAATTTATTCAAATATAAAATGACTGTACTTTTTTTAAGGAATTAATAAGGAAACATTACTACATAAAAATGAAACATACTGAATATATGTAAGTGAGGGGAGGGATAGAGTGATGCAAACTTTACCCAGACTTTATGGAGGTAGGTTATATTCGAAGGATGTTCGGTTTAATGGCAATAAATTAAAGTAATTATGCAAAGGAAAAACAATAGTGAAAAAAATATAGCAATTAATAAGAAAAGTAGTGTAGTGCATTCAGGAAAGGAACAATAAAAAAGATATATATAATAAGAAACTATACAAAGAGTAAGTCTAATACTATGACAAATACTACCAAACCTAAATCTCTGGAAAAGCAAGACGACGTTCCACTATCTACTAATATTTTACCCTAATATGCGACATTCGCATCCTCTTATTTAAGATCATGTTCTCAGTAAACTATTATTGTGTCATGTCTTATATAATTATGTCAATGTATTTCAACAAATATACTATAAAGATGATGATATGATCATTTAATGCTATGCATATATTGTGTATACACTCACTTCCTCTCCAATCCATATATATACTATGGATCCATGAAAGACTCCTGAGGTCCACAAACCATATAATTAACTTCGATTTTTATATATATTGTGCATGTATTCAACTCTGATCCATATATAAACTTTGTAGGTGTACAAACAATCCCAATAATATGTTATGCATACATGCAATTTTGATCCATGATAACAAAGACATCTTCATGATATACACAGTTAATATGAGTTGATCAACATATTTCAACTTCCTTTACCTTGCATAATTAGAATAATAATTTTCACGATATATCATCATAATCTGACTCTGAATCCATAAAAAAAGAGTAAAATGTCAGTTATCAATATGCTTTGTATTCAATATATACACTTGAAATATTGTATATGGAATCAATCGTTCAAAATCATAAATAACAACGAATAGATTTGTGCTTTTACAAGAAAATCATTCAAAAGCCACTAAATTATCCTCATTTAGAAAACTTGTTAATTTCTTTATACAATTAAAATTTTATTATGTCAGAATTGAAAAAATATATCTACAATCAGGAATGTTATTTTGAGATTGTTGAACTGCAATGCTCTTCTTTTTTTATATATAAATATTTTTATTTACAATTAATTGCCACAAATTAAAATTATTGAGAGAGAAAATTGAACAAGAAGAAAGTGCATACAAAATGAATATTCTCTCCGTCACTTTTTACTTATCAAATTTTGATTTGACACACCTATTAAGAAAACAATGATTAGTATAGTGAATTCACCATTAACGGATGGAGTCTTAAACATATTTACTCACTAACAATTTTTAAAGACATTAACTCAATGTTAATAAATTGAGGGGATAATGGAAGAAAAAAAAAATTGTCCGTCTTTGATTTGTTAGAAATGACAAGTAAAAAGAAAAATCAAATTAGAAAAGGATAGTGCTAAACGATTAGAAAATGTGGCCCAAAAATGTACAAAGACCATACTAACCTTTTTATTCTAAAATAAACTGATCTTTTTTCCATTTTTTAATTAAAAGGTATTAAAGTGTTTGTTATTCTCTAAAATTACAATTCAATTAGAACACAAAATCTTAGACTTGAACATCAAAAGTCTTATATAATGGGACACTTTTTTTTTTCATTCTAACTCATACGTAGCATTCTTATTCTCATACGTAGCATTACTGCTAACTCTTTTTCCTCGTCTTCTCTACTCACTTTATCTCCAAAAAAAAATATGAATACAACTAAAGTTAGGGAAGAGTTGTACAGATCTTTAGGGATGATATCAGACGATAGTTTGAAGAACGAAAATGAATGAGTCGATGATAATTCACACTACAGTTTGAAAAATGATGTACATTTAGATGAAGATGGAGAAAACGATAGAGAATATGATGAAGAAGTTGAGAACAATGAAGAACACATTTTAGTAGATGAGTTTGATGTTGATCGTGAACCATATGATACTTTCACCGAAGAGGATGTGAGTGTTGGTACAATCTCCGTAATGCAATTTAACAATAATTTTTTTTTGTTTGCATTGTACAAAGAACATGCACGATTGAAAGGTTTTCCTATTGTGAAAAGAAATTTCAAAAAGATAGGTGGTGACACTGCTAAGTATATAACTTATTATTGTAATCGAGCTAGAAATCGCAAAATTAAGTATACCACAAATAGTAACAATTGTAAAGCTAGGATCACTGCCATTGTTGATAACTATGATTTTTGGCATGTCTCTAAAGTTTTTAATGGGCACAATCATGATTTTCTTCTTGCCATATCACGGTTAATGACTAGTCACAGGTCGATTAGTCAAATATTTGAAGAGGGGTCTTGTAGCTCACGATCGATCTAGAATTAGACCCTCCAAGAACATTAGGCTTGCTGAAGTTCAACGCGGTGGACCACAAAATTTGGATTGCACTCCAAAAGACCGTAGGAATTTTATTTTGAAGAGTAGAAATTTTGAAATGCAAGAAGGGGATGTGCAGTCATTGCTTAACTTTTTTCATGAAATGCAGGTAAAAATCTGGTGTTTTTCTATTCAATAGACGTTGATAATAGTGGAAGTCTGCGAAATGCACACATACCATATTACGCAGCCTTCTACTATTATCAACATCTATTGAATAGAAAAACTCCCTATTTTTACCTACATTTCATGAAAAAAGTTGAGCAATGACTGCACATCCCCTTTTTGCATTTCAAAATTTTTTCTCTTCAAAATAAAATTCCTACAGTCTTTTGGAGTGCAATCCAAATTTTGAAATTGTTACTCTTTGTGGTATACTTAATTTGAAATTATGGCCGTATTGAGTCTGATCCAAAAATCATAGTTATCAACAATGACAGTGATCCTAGCTTTACAATTGTTACTCTTTGTGGTATACTTAATTTTGTGATTTCTAGCTCGATCACAATAATAAGTTATACACTTAGCAGTGTCACCACCTATCTTTTTGAAATTTCTTTTCACAATAGGAAAACCTTTCAATCGTGCATGTTCTTTGTACAATGCAAACAAAAAAAATTATTGTTAAATTGCATTTCGAAGATTGGACCAACACTTACATCCTCTTCGGTGAAAGTATCATATGTTTTACGATCAACATCATACTCTTAAAACTCATCTCCTAAAATGTGTTCTTCATTGTTCTCAACTTCCTCATCATATTCTCTATCGATTTCTCCATCTTCATCTAAATGTACATCATTGTTCAATCTGTAGAGTGAATAATCATCGACCCATTCATTTTCGTTCATCAAATTATCTTCTGATATCATCCCTAAAGATATGTACAACTCTTCCCTAACTTCAGTTGTATTAATGTTTTTTGGGAGAGAAAGTGAGTAGAGATCTAAGTATGAGAAAGAGTTGAAAGCAGAATATCGGTCCAAGAAACTTCATATTATAAGTGAGTCATTGTTCAAGTGAGAGGAACAAGTAATTCAGTGTTACACTCACACGGTAAATAAATTTTTCAAGACACAATTTAAAAAATTGTATCATTGTGAAGTCAGCACCCCCTCCCATCATAAAGCTATCTTCGGTGTTGAGAAATTCGTAATTAGTAACTATTCAATTATGCATAAAAATGGTGGAAATTCAGTAGAGTATACAAATGAATATATGCCTAGTGGTGATTATTTGTAGTTGCAAATGATTTGAGTCTAGAGGTATACTTTGCTGTCATATACTCAAGATTTTGACACACAAGAAGATTGATAAAATTGATGAAAGGTATATATTGACAAAGTGGAGACGAGATATTATTCAACCCCATTTGAATCGATTCTTTTTGGGAGGTTATACAAATATAACTCTTGAGTACAAGACATATCCGAGCATGCTGATGTATTTCGATTAGACTTTTGTTGCATGATCTTCAAAACTAGATGAGATGATTGTGGTAGACCACGACTTGAATGACATAGACCAAACTAATGGTACAATTCAACGAGATCCCCAATACATTAATTCCCATGACAGACCACATACTACTCGAAGTTGAGAAAGAATGGACTATTACTTTCCAAATTCACAATCGCGTGATGGATTCAGAGCTAGTAATGGTGGAAGAACTGGTGTATGGGGTGGTGGTAATCGTGGTGGCAGAGGCAGTGATAGAACCGATCAATGCAGCAGTAGAGGTAACGGGCTAGGCAGAGGTACAAGCTTAGAGTATGATGATTCTCTTTTTGAGAATGAGGTATACTTTTGCTTCTATAATTGATTTATAATTTATACATTTGTTTTCTTATAGTGTCATCTTGATTTTTATTGCAACAAATTGATGCTACACTATTGCAAAGGACCTTTTTTGATCTCAACATCGATCCAAACTTGGAGTTGTAAGAGTTGATGCAGTTGTGTTACAACATGTTGCACTTGTTCCTGCTGAAGTTTTCCTATCATGTGGATTTAGTGAATTAATTATCTGTTTATGTGACTGTTTAAGCTATATTTTGACAACTCGTGTTTAAATCAGTGAATCTTCTTATTTTTAGATGCATGTTCTAAGATAATTTCTCCAATTCTTAGTGCGCAGAGATTGTATTAAGGCTACTGTGACATATTGATTCATCTCAAGGTTAATCTTGTTTTCGAGCTATTAAAGATGATCTTCTTAACTTGTTATTTTGAGTTCTCATTGATTTTAACCTGTTTAATTTTATCATGTTGTGTTCATTTACTTTCAAGGATCTATCGAAAACATTATTTCTACCTCTAAAGTAGACAGAGATTTCAAACTTGATACACTTGTAATTGGAAGCAGAGTATTAGGAGTTATTAAAAGGTAATCAATCATTTCGACAGAAAGTTGTGAAAGGGACATTGTTCGTTACCTAATAATTTTGGGAAGGTATATAAACAAATTGTAATGCAGAAGTGGTATCTTTGGTTATTGAAAGCATAGTCTGTTCTTCACTTTTAAAATTGCTTGATTTAATATCTTTACTCTATTTGGTATAGGATATGTATTTATGGTTGGCTTTAATATGTTAGGATGGTAACAGTAGTTTGAAATTTTTTATCATTGCTTTAAGTTCAGGACCCATTTTAGAAGAGGCAAATCAACTGATTTTGGCTTGATCTATGATTATGGCAAGAACGCAAAGAAACATGAGCCCAAGTACCGACTGGTCAGGAATGGATTAGACACAAAGATTGAGAAGTCCAAGAATCAGATGGAGCGGAAGAACTGAGCCAAGAAAGTACGCGGTGTCAAGAAGACTAAGGCAGGAGATGCCAAGAAGAAATAATCTGCAAATAATAGTTCTCTTAAACCAAATGAGAAAAACTACTGTTACCATGTGTATTGTGTACTAACATATATTATTTCATCAAGATGCATAACTAATCTATACTAATTCTAGGTGAATTAAAAATAACAGAGCTTCGAGATCAGTATTTGAAAGAATAATCGCAAGGCTAACATGTTTGTTGAAGATCTTTCTAAACCTAAGAGCAGAGAAAATAAAGAGTTTACATTTTTACAATTAGCTTAGGACATAAATGACCTAGCAAAAAGCAATTTAACACAGGAGAGTTTTACACCTTAACAAGAATAAAGTTGTACATGTAATGAATTTAAGCTATTCATATACTGAAAATTTAAACATAAGAATCAGCAAAATTAAGGTGAAAGTCTTCCCTATAGAGCAGCAAAATTTCTAATCATGAATAAACTCATTTTCTTGAGCAAACATGAGATAGAAAACGACCCATTTCGATATGGTGGAAAATGTTATTTCGTTTAGTCAATAGAATTAAAATATACAAGATTGACATAAGTGCTAATTCCATGGGATATCTCACCTCATGAGATATTCCTATTTATCCCATTCGGTGTATCAAATGACCATTCTTAGTATGGGTAATTGTCTTGCAAAAAGTAAAAAAACAAAATGAAACAGGAAATAACATAATAACTTTTTCATTAATGAGATAGATAAAGGAGTAAACATAAGATAGATTGGGATTAAACCATAAGATAGAGAAAAGGATCAAAACATAAATGAAGGAACTTAATTAAAAATGTGTTAGCTGCTCTTTTGATTCACTAATGTGATGCAGAGGCAACAGCCTCAATATCACTGCTTAAAACAATAATAGAATTTCCCTTTTCATTGGTTTCAGACGCGGCACTGACCAACTCCTCAAGAATGTCATAGAGAGTCGTCAACGGATAAGTATCCATTAACATTCGCTTCACACAATCGACTCTTAACTGCTTTATCATACTCATCATTAGCAACTCGACCTTCGATCTGAGATCCTTAAGCTTATTACGAGTTTCCTTGTACAAAATATTATGATTGACCGGAGACCCATGTAACGTCTCCTTAGTAATTGTTTTTGAAGGGGTTCTATTCATGCCAAAAAATATTTCAACATCCCACCTCAAGCAAAAGTGAAAAAAAAAACATGGATAAAACCCCTTTAAAAAAGATTACTAGTGAGTCATTACATGAGTCTCCAATCAATCATAATATTTTGTACAAGAAAACTCGTAATAAGCTTAAGAATCTGAAATAGGAGGTCGAGTTGCTAATGTTGAGTATGATAAAGCAAATAGGAATCGATTGTGTGAATCGAATGTTAATGGATACTTATCCGTTGAAAAACTCTTTATGACATTCTCGAGGAGTTGGTCAGTGCCGTGTCTGAAACAAATGAAAAATGAAATTTTGTTATTGTTTTAAGCAGTGATACTGAGGTTGTTGCCTTTGCATAAAAGGATCCATCAGTGAATCAAAAGAACAACTAGCACCTTTTTAATTAAGTTCTTCATTTATGTTTTGATCATTTTTTCTATCTTATGGTTTGGTCCTAGTCTATCTTATGTTTACTCATTTATCTATCTAATTAATGAAATTAACGTTATTATGTTATCCATTGTTTCATTCTGTTTTTCCTTTTCTTTTTTTACCTTTTGCAAGACGATTAGCTATACTAAGAACTAAGAAGGGTCGTTTGATACACCGAATGAGATAAGTAGGGATATTTCATAAGGTAGGCCGATATTTATTTATTTTGATAAGATAAGTGGTATTAATAACAGCATCAAGAAGATGCAAAATTTACAAGATATGGCATTTGAGCTTACAAAAAAATCTCTGGCTAACTATACAAACTATCTAAGCCAGAGCTAATGAGTTAGTAAAATCCTGAAGTTGTTCTGCATTAACAGCATGATACAAGTTGGTCCAACTAAACAAATTTTCAGTGCACCTAGTCTTCAAAATGCCTAAAGCAGTTGACTCTCCATCAAAACATCTCTTGTTCCTCTCTAACCAAATACACCAAAAAATACAAGCAGGTATCATAATCCAGATCTTCTTGATGGCTTTGTCAACTTTCCATAGACTCCAATTCTCATATGCATCCTTAACAGCACAATATAAGCTGAGCTAATGAGTTAGTAAAATCCTGAAGTTGTTCTGCATTAACAGCAGGATACAAGTTGGTCCAACTAAACAAATTTTCAGTGCACCTAGTCTTCAAAATGCCTAAAGCAGTTGACTCTCCATCAAAACATCTCTTGTTCCTCTCTAACCAAATACACCAAAAAATACAAGCAGGTATCATAATCCAGATCTTCTTGATGGCTTTGTCAACTTTCCATAGACTCCAACTCTCATATTCATTCTTAACAGTGAGGGGTGTGGTCCAAATGCCAGAGAGACAAAAAAACATGCTCCATAATTCTGAGGCCACCTCACAATGAAGAAGAAGGTGTCTAGGGGTTTCAGCCTCTTTTTTGCACATATAGCATCTGTTTGGGAATTGGATTTTTCTTTTCTTTATGTTGTCTTGGGTGAGACATGCCTCATATAGAGCTATCCAGGTAAAAAAAACTACCTTAGGTGGTAGCTTGGTCCTCCAAATGAGTTTCCAGGGCCAGTTAGCTATCACGGGGTTTCTAGAGCACAACTGTTGATACCCTTCCTTGACTGTATAAACTCCTTTCTGGTGTCCCCATTTGAGCTTATCAGCTGCCTGGAGATTAATGTGACGATGTTGTAGTCTAGCAAAAAGGTCTACCAGATCATTCACTTCCCAATCGTGCATATTTCTTCTAAATCTTAGATCCCAATTGATCCCTTCTCTATTAGCAGCAATAACAGAATTGGGATCTTGAGCAATTCTAAACAGATCTGGGAAATCCTCCTGAAGAGTGGTATTTCCAAGCCATTTGTCTGTCCAAAATTTTAGGAGTACACCATTGCCCAATTCAAAGTAAGTGTTCTGATCAAATGTATCCCACAACATCCTAATACTCTTCCACAGTCCCACTCCGTAAGGAAGTGTAGTAATATTTGAGCACCATTGATTCAGCCTTCCATGCTTAGCTATGATGACCTAGGCCGATATTTAGTCTTCTAATAGATGTGTATCATTAAATAATGAAAAACTAATGGAGTGTTTGGTTCAAAATAATCATAGTGTCATGCTAAATCTAATAATTATCAACCTCAAACGGCGAAAAATGACAAAAAAAATGTAGCTTAAGACACATAATACAATTATATTATTTGGTCAATTAACCTACATATACAAATTTAATATACAAATAATATATAACTATCAAGAGAATAATCTCTCTAAGCATAACTCTCCAAACAACTACAGTACATTGTAGATATTATTATGTTACCTATGAGAAGAATTGTTCTTCTATTTATAGGAGCCCAAAACTTCTCCAATGAAAAGAATAATATGGTAGAATACTTTTCCAAAAAAAAAAAAACCTACCAAAAAAATCTTTTTTGAAAAAAATACAATTATGAAAGAATCCAAATAAAGTAGAAAATTAAGGGAAAATCCCGACAAATCTCCCCTTGCCTAACTTTTCTAGCAAAATAATTTTGATCCAGAATAATTTTCATCGTTAATGTTTGTCAGGGTTAAAAACAAGATTTAAAATATTATTATTAAAAATAATTTTAAAATATTTTATTTTTATTTTAAAAGATGCAGTAGTAGAAATGTTGATTAGGGAAGGCAAAATTATTCCTCAAACTCTAACTTGAAACTTCTGATTAGGGGTGTACATGACTGGATTGGTTTAGATTTTTTAAACATCAAACCAAATCATTTTGTGTCAAATTTTTAAATTTATAAAACCAAACAAAACTAATAAAACTCAGGTTGGTTTGAGTTTTTTAAATATCAAACCAAATCATTTGTGTTGAATTTTTAAATTTATAAATCAAACCAAACTAATAAACCTTGGATTTTTTTGGGTTTTCGGATTTTTCTGATAAAGTATTCATACAAACATAAAATTAACTTGTACTCCAAATATTTCTTTAGTCCAACCAAAATATAACTATCTAAGGTGTTTCTTAAGAAAATAACACAAATTATGAGATGAGTGATAACACTAAAATATTCAATAAAAAATAATAATGAAATCGTATAAAAGAAAATTGCAAATTAATATGTCATAATGAAAATGGTCACAATTCAAAAATACTAAATTATGTTAAAATAAATCTAATAAGTATTAATTACATTATTAAACATTAAAGAAAAAATAAAATTAGATTATGTATTATAAATGTCTAAATCAATGTAAAATTAAATAACAAATATTCGACATTATTATCATTCTTAGAGTTGAATTAATTTTTTTTGTTACCATTAGTTTTGATTTGATTTTGAATTAGACTATAACTTTTATTGGACCATTCAAAATTCTAAGTCTAAAAAACTTGAAAAAATATGTTAAAAGATAAAAATTATGAAAAAGTACAAGTAATATTTAGTAATTATATCAAAGTAAATACTTTTATGTATAAAATAAATTTTAAAAATATAAATATAATGCCGAATTAGTTTGGTCTTGGGTTGACTTTTTTTTAGTTAAAACCAAACCAACCCAAGTATAGTCAAAGTTATTTTTTCCAATAACAAACCAAGTCAAACCAAATCATTAGTCAGATATTTTTTGGTTCAACTCAATTTGCGATTTGAATCGATTTTCGGTTCGATTTTGTACGCCCCCTACTTACTTCTGGTTAGAGATACATTCCACCCCACCACAGTTTTTGGTGGTAAGTAATTAGAAATTATAAGGGAGTGAGTTTGACTAGTGTCTTTCCGAGATATTTCAATAACTGAAAGTTAGGGGGAAAAAAGAGAATGTATATTTTTTGATTCGAGAGTTAGACATTTCAATCCAAGTAAAAGGGGGAAAAACTGCTAACCCTGAGGCCTGATATGATCCTGGATAGCTCGGATAAAGCGTAGCACCTTGTAGATGATTTCATATTTCTAACAAACTATCGACTCACTCCCAGTCCAGGAACACATTCAAGGAATGCCCGCTATAGGGCTGCCTGATCTTCAAGAATTAACTAGAAGATGTTTGTGATGGGAGGAGTCACTGTCATGACTCATGCAAAGAGTACCGCGTTTGGAGGCTTGGGGATTGAGAAGATCAAGTTAGTTATGGGAACACAAATGGATATCCATACTTGTGATACTATGTAAGGTGTTGGAGAGCAAATGGAGGAAAGGGCTGAAGGAGGACAAAAAAAGACTAAGGCACTTTCTAGGGAGAACACAATTGGTTGGCAGAACTATGCCCTGAGAAAAAGTGCTACTACAATTTTTGGCCTAAAATTTAGAGAAGCTTTAGTGCTTTTAACACATGAACTGACTTTCCCAAGAAAATGGTGCCTTGGAGCTGAAGGACTACATGACATGCAGTTCACCTTCATTAAGGGAAGAAAATCATTGACGTAATTCGGATATGAGGAAAAAGAAGATAGGAAACCCTGTCCTATCTTTAATGACTACTTCAAAAAAAGGAAACCCTGTCTTTAATGAAAATACAAAGCTGAGAAGGCCTTATACAGTTTCAACTGGAATAACTAATAAACATACTAAGTCAAATAAGGTTTGGAAACATGGATCAATTCTATCCACAATCAAATTCTCCATCATCCTGAAGGACTAATTCCATGTGGAGGAGAGGGTTTAAGACAAGGAGATTACCTCTGCTTCTCTTCATCCTAGTTATAGAAGGTCTTGGTATGATACTTAAAGCTGCATGCAGAAGGAATGGACTTGGTGGTTCAATGTGGGTGGGATGGATGGGAAGGGGTTGGTTTTTGCATATAAAAATAAATAAATTAATAGCCAATATATATATATCAATGAAGGTTCTATTAACAGGACGTCAAAAAACCAATGACCAGCACTTCATGCATGCCTTTTTAACTACTGTAGTTCTCTTCACAAGATCGGAAGAAGCTTTACATACTGAAAGGGAAAAGCAAGCAAAGCCTTCTACCTTTACACAAGGAAATCCATCTCTTTTTGAGAAATGATTAGTGTATTATTAATGTAGCACCAAGAAGGTGCTGTTAAAAATACTTAAAAAGTGCCAGAAGAATATCCTTTCTATCATAACGGGATTCTACGAGATCTATCACTGCTTCAGCATAAGACAAACCTACACTACACATAATCAGAACAAGGATTACAGTAGTACTAAGGAGTACATAGTGAAATGAACAAAATAAAATGTAAGCTTTGGCAAGGGACGACCGGGAAGCAGGTGCAGCAAATGCAGCTTAAGGTTTGCCAGTACCAATATCTTTAATTCATGCATATTTACAGCAAGAACATGCTAAGCATGTCCTTGTAAAAGCTAGAAGTGATAAGTCCAGTGCAAAGCAAGACTGCTGACCTTCAACTTCGTAATTGATCAGACATCCTCACTAACTGCTCTCAGGTTGTTTTGGAGAGCCTTCAAAGGCTTTTGCAGCTTCAATAGTTGCGTCTCTTCTATTAATGACTTCACAAAGCTCCTCAACCTTATCTTTCAACATGCCAACATTAGAATTGGTTGAGTGGACCAACTTGTTTGCAGTCTCCAGTGCAGTGCATAGCTAGAATGCAATAAAGAACAAGAACACATTAAAAAATTGAAAACATACAGAGACACACTGCTTATGGTGGAATGTAAGGAAAGAGAGAAATAGCAGAAGCTTTGAAGATAGGTCCAATTCTTTCATAAAGTTGAATGGAATTGTATTGTATCTTTTTATTATTGGTGTAAAAAGATAGAAATAGATGAATAAGAACTAGTAAATTTGTTAGGATCACTGTAAGTAACTTCCTCCTACTCTCTTTTGCTTCCTTTTGAAGGTCTCCAGCATATCCATAATGCAGAGGAATACAGTGATACCAATTTATTTTAAAAAAAACATACAGAGATATAGATTTAGAGTCCCTCTCTCTTAATTGTTTTTAAATTTTTGGATAAGAACAGATTTAGTCTTTTTTGTTTTGTTTTTCATTAAGTAAAACAGCTTTAGTGTCTTTTTAGAGGTATTTAAAAAATGGGGCAGATCCAATGTGTCAGATATAAAAAGGGAATTGTGTGACCAACAACTCCATCTGCTTGTCACCCATTTACCTATTTTGGTAATTACAGATGCATAGAGTATAAACAATACAATCATTACTCCATGTCAAAAACGAAAGGATGTGAATGCAAATCACAATGCCACTGGATTCAATTTGGTACATATTACTACCAGCGCTAGATAAGGTTGAATAGAAATATTTAAGATCCCAAAGACCAAAGTGAAAAATTCATTCTGTCTCAATTAGTGCCTTATTGAGGTATCCCGTATCCTCTATAACTTCTCCTATGAAATCAACTTCTATTACGGGTATTACCTCCAGTGTGAGATGCGTCCATGAATGATCTGTGCCAGCAAGTGCCTTGTTCAGCTGCTCATACTTTTCCTAAACAATAAGCAAAATATTAACTTGCTATGTGACTTAACATCCAAAGGAAGAATATTACCAGTGCATTCAGAAAGAAAAATGAACGCCCAAACATTACTATAGCAAACTAGTGCTATTAACAGAGGTCATATAAAAGCAGACAGTTCCGTTCCAAAAGAATAAAATGTCAAGGTGTATGGTGGATGAATTAAACTTCCCCAATCAAGGAGCAAACTGTCCTAAGCCTGGCTGAAGTAGGAAAAAATGTGAATAAAACATACTTCACTGTTTCACCATATTCTATTAAGACTTCACAATTACTGATCAAAATCAATTGCTAACAATATTCAGAATGCCCTTTAGGCGAGGAAATACGGGGGTTTTGATGTGTCAAAAAAATTCCCCTTTCAGTTATTTTATGTTTATCCTCCTGTCATAGCCTAATTTTCATCATCAAGAACCAAATGCTTGCAGGAGAAATCTTAGCCCTTGATCACCATAGGAGAACAAAACTGCCAACCAAGTTGCAGCAGTAAGAAAAGCAAATGATTTTGAACACATTAGTTTCACGTACATCAGAATTTCAACACTGAATAGAGTGGAAAATGCAAACACACAAATTGTAATGTCATATGATGTATGAAGTTTTTTCTGAGAATGCATTATGGTGGATGAAGTTAACTACCTCTTTATATCACCCTAGTATAGTATCGCGGTTTTTATCATACCAATTCATATTGTCTACTGCAAACTTTAGACTAACTTCATAACAGTTCCAAAGCATTAGTGTCTCCAAAATTATGGCAGTGACAATAAATTTAACTAAAATTTCTGCTCACACGGAGGATATTTCAAAATTCTGAATACGAATTGACTTCTCGTCACTATAGGAGGCACACGTAAAATCACTTTATTATATCTCCAACACTCCCAAGAGCGCATTATATCTCTAATATCACTCAGAATAAATGCAAAACTAACTATGAATAAAACAAAATAGAGAAGACAATCTAGATATTAGTCGCTGTCCTAGTCAAATTCACTAAATAGGCTAGTATTTTGGTTTGGGATCTCAATCTAAATCATTTCATCATCTAAGATAGCAAAAATTTAGTATAGTCATAAAAAGAACGAATAAAGGTAGAGAGAGTGCGTTGTGTGGAAGAGAACCTGAAAGAGCTTGTTTAGATCGGAGGGTTGGAGGCTGGAATTGTAGTCCGGTGAAGGTGTATTGATTGGGTGCGACGGAAGCTGATCACCGCCGGCATCGCTTTCTCCAACGTCACTCAGCAGATCGCCGATGCATAACAATGGCCCTCCCACTCCTCTCATCTCTCTCTCTCTCTCTCTTTCTCTTTCTGTCTTTGAAAGGGCGGGCAGGCCCGGGCCTAGTTGGCCCAGACGTTAGATACGGTCCACGAAATTGTGGCCTCGTTGGTTTGGGGGTTAAAAAAATCAATTCGAAAATTGAACTAAATCATAAATTGAGTTAAATTGGAAAAAAAATATTGACTAATGATTTAATTTGATTAGGTTTGATATTAGAAAAAATCCAATTATACTTGAGTTTGTTTGATTTTAACTAAAAAAAAGTCAACTCATCACCAAATCAATCTGACATTATATATATAATTTTTAAAATTTATTTTATACATAAAAATATTTACTTTGATATAATTTCTAATTATGTATTAGATCTTGGGTATGTTGGCAACTGATTCACCCGGGAACGAAATTCCATAATTGGGTAAAGGAGCGATTAGATCGTGCACTAGCCAATAAAAACTGAAAAGCCAACTTCCCGAATGCAAAAGTTCATCACATCGAATCTAGTTCTTCGGATCATGTAGGAAGTTTCATGGAGTGAAAGTCACTCCACAAACTCCACCTATTACTCACCTATTTTTTGCAGATGATGCCTTATATTTTTTTTAAGTTGTGGAGTCAAGAGGCTAATATTATTAACAGTGTTTACTGCTCTATCAAGATGCATCTGGACAACAAGTTAATTTTCATAAATCTGAAATATATTTCATTAGATATACCATAGAAGAGATGAAGGATGTTATTGCATTCATTCTGCACGGAAAATACCCCATTAATATACCCGATCTATTACTATGAAATCCTTAACAAGAGTAGAAATATGCACAAGCAAATCAAGTCACATAACATATTCAGACTCAAAACAAAGTACGCAGACACATAAGAATTGATACATCCTAAGTCAAATAATATTGCAGTCGATGAATGAAAAATCGAAATAATACATGTGATAAAATAACATTACTGCCTCTAACCTACCTAAAAATCATAACACTAGGCAATCATAACACTGGCCACAATCACCCTTAGACTATGAACCTTCACGACCACCACCTCATCGGGAATAGAAACCACCTATGTCACTTTGTGCACCTCTCCTAAGGGTTAGTGTTTGTGTGGCCTTAGAAGTCAAAGCCTGAGAACCGTGATGCAAACCACCCCGTCTGAGCTTGAAATGATCTCTCACAAAATGTCCTGTGTCGCCACACTCAAAACAATCCCTACGGAGCATAAATGAGAGCAACTTGAATGACCGAAAGGCCCTCCATGGCCTAAAGGTCTAAAAGATGATCCATGTGAAGTTTCTATTAGACTGAAAGTACTGCGCTCGACATAATCAACTTCAGACATTGACATAACAACAAATATGAGTCTGCTAGACTAAGGGTGATAACCCCTTCATGAGCTTTGAAATACTGTTTAGAAATATCCCACATGTTTAGTTCTTACGCAAATGTTGAAATTTATGCTTGACGCAACATACGTAAGTTCTAACTTTTTCCTGTTAAACAGAACTTCTGATCAATTGAGCAAGTTGACTGTCTCAAAATATCTTAAACATCAGTCTTAAAAATTGAAGGTAAGAGTACTTTTTAGAGATATAATACGCAAAAGGCCAAAATGTTAAAACGTCCTTGCGAAGGACATTTTTGTTAGACCTTACTCATAGGAGACGTTAAAACCAATTCATCATAGGATCATTTACGAACTTTGCCCAAGTAGAAACTTTTATAAACGGTCGTAGATGACTGAATAATCTGATCCTTCCAAGAGCTTAAAGAATCTTATTTATTCTCTTCCATTTGTTAATTGAAGAAATAATGGCAAATAAAAAAATCAAACAAGGCTTGCCTAGTGCGGGTTACCTCTCCTATATGGTTTGCGAGCTATTGCATAGGAGCGAGGGTTTTACCCTGTGCGCACCCAAAGGGTAGCGGCTGCGGGTTTCCCTTGTCATCAAAAAAAAAAAAAAAACCAAACAAGGCTCTGGCAAATGAGAACACCTAGCTGTTTTTTGGCATCCAACCATCATCAGAATGCATCAAGCATTCTCCGTGTGCTCGCTGATGGAGAATTCGTTCCCATTTCAGAGTCTCACATTCAGATTACAAAGGAAAACAGAAAATATTGACATTTTACCTACGCAGGAATCTTTAAGGATATATAAGAAGAAAAAGTATAGTATACTTATGTAACCACGAATTACAGCCCAAAATATGACCATACAAAAGTAGAACTGTCAAGGACTCCCAACTTCAAAAACCATGGGTCCTAGTCCAGCAGAAACTTAAGGAGAAAAACATTACACAGAAATTAGTCTCGGAAATTGGGCATCAGAGCATTAGAATGTCAATGCAACAGAGTCGGCTTAACTTATATAGGAAGGAGACGGCCAACAAAAATAAGGACCATATCCTAAAGGTAGCTTTGGTAAAAACAGCCACTATATAGAAGACCCCATTTATCTACACATCCTATTAGATGTCACTCCAGCATTGAGCCCTTGCTATATACGCATCGGGCAATCTAATCGGAAGATCTGAATTCTACTCAACCTATAAACTACCTTGGTATCTACACACCAGAGTTGCACTTACTTCCAAGATATCACACTTCCAACTTCAGTTTAACCAGAGTAATATTCACATAGGCTCAGTTACTTGAAATATGAACTAATAAACAGCCTTGCCCCAATATCAAGGGGGCCATACCCTCCTCCAATAGCGTGTAGAGCAACAGTGATTGTTGAAAGAAGTCGCAGAGTCACAGGGAAAACAGCAGGTTCGATCTTTGGTATACCAGGAAGACAAGATTTTGAAGCATTTCCAATTTGTAACACACCGCTCCCTTCCCGATTATTTGGTCCACATAAATCCAGTTCTTGGTTCAGTTCACATGGGCTAAGAATGAGTGCTACTTCTTCAAGTGATCTGCACTTCCCTGGACTACCCCTCCTGTTAAAGCGCTTATTTGTAGACGGACTAAGTACCAATGTTGAAGTAGCCTCAAGCCACTCCACAGTCAGTCCCTCAACTTCATCATAATATATGCGCTGTTCAGTCTGAAAGTGTACAAAACCATATAAACAAGACATTCAGAGAATAAGGCATGTCAGATATACATACCAAGTATAAACAAGACAGAGACAGAAGGGATGAACAACTTGCTGGGATCCAACGGAGAAAACTGGTCCTCAAGGGAACTTCTGGATTGTAAATAATAAATAGATCAATCAATCAGGGTAACAAACTTACAGCAAGCTTGTGGATGTATAATGACATGAATCGTGGTCCCAAACCCATAACTCTTGCTTCTGAGAACAATATCTGCATGGAGGATAACACACTAATAATCAACGGACTATTCTTGTCCTTGAAAAAATCAAAGGACGTGTCCTTGAAAAATTGATAATGTACAAGGATGAAGTCAAGATAAGTGGCGAAAGGTGAAAGGACTATGCATCGTGAAAATTCCAATAAAGAGCAAGGAAAAAGGTTATATAAATAATCAAGTTCTGTATTCCTCTAATCTTCCCTATGTGTAGCTATTGCGCCTTTTTATAGATAAACTTGCAACTTCTGTTGATTAGGTCCTTCGAAATCCATGCCGCACCCAATCTGATACGATTTGGGTGTGGGTGTGGGTGTGGGCGTGGGCGTGGGCGTGGGATCCATACTTGATTTGGTTTAACCTAACTTGGATGCTAAACTATCAATTTAATACCTTCATTGCATAGTTGAAACATGTACAAATATATATACGTACAGTTCCTATATATATCCCCGAATCCTAAGATTTAGAAGATGACGAATCCGACTTCTAGATCAGCACCTGTGTTGTGTGCCTACATCCATATCCAAGCAACATAGCTTGCAGCACAACTAACAGTACAAAACATCTTTCCTTTTTTTTTGTTTTTAAAGAGTACAAAATGCTGTTATTATCCTGCCATTCAGCCCTTCTCATTTTCGAAATTTGATAGACACAAGTTATCAGAGGACTACTTTGATCCTAAAATTTTTTATACAGTACAAGAAAGATTCCCATATCTTTCCCATGTAAAGCTATAGGAACTTTCAAGACAAAAAAACTAGCAGCACAGAATGAAGTACAAGGATCTCCAGCATTCCCTTCCTCTTTGGGCAGTAAATTCAGCCCCCGAACTGTCTTTCTTACAACCTACTATGCTGAACTTCTAGATTTCTTCATGTTCTTTACTCAAAGTATAAGTAGCCAAATTTCATTAATTGTTTACATAGTCAGTAAGAGCTAACTTTGCTTGTAACTGTTCATTTCTCCAGCGATCTTGATGCTGGCTTCATATATAAAACCACCTTACTTATCAAAAGATATGACAAGCCTATGTGTTTGCTAAATTCTCAAAATACTACCAAGTTCAGGTCATTTTTCAATGGCTGAAATCAGCTTCAAGATCAGAGATGTACAAACAGTCAAACAGCATGCTAATGAATTTAGTAGCTTAAATGACATGACAAATTTTTAAGTTCCTCTAGAGTTCTGTTGCTTTCAGGCTGTAAATTCAGCCCCCTAAACTGTCTTTCTTACACACTAGTTGCTGTAATTCCAAAGAATTTCATGTTCTTCACTCAAAAATATAACAAGCCTTATGTGTTTGCTAGATTCACAAAAAAAATACCAAGTTCACGCCATTACCCACTCTTTTGTCAATGGCTGAAGTTCAGCTTCAAGATCTGTGACTTACAAACATTCAGCTAAGACCTGATAGCATTTCAGGTACCAAATAAAGCAATTTGGGTGAAAAAACTCAGGTTCACTGATAGCTTATTATCATCGAGAAACGCAGATGGTCAAGCATGAAAACTCAAGGCAGAAGATCTAACTTTTTTTCACCCCACCCCCTCACCCACCCACCCCAAAAGAAAGAAGCACAAAAGATCTGGTAGTAGTGCAAGATATCCATTTATCTTGTCAAGACTAAACCAGCATTTATGTTTAACAGGCACACTAATTAGAGGTCATCCCACAACACCAATTGCTACCTCCAACCTTCATTTATTGTAAAAGAGTAGAATGTTTTAGACATACTTTACGTACCTCCTTTCTTTTTAGAAGTACCCACATGTAGAGTTTCTCCATAGCATCTTTCACGTGCCTGCAAGCCAACTTTCTTTCATTGCAATGGGAAGCAATATCAGCAAGAGTTTCTGCACAGGGAGCCTTATGTTTTGATGCTGCTGCAGATAATGCTTCTTGAGCTTCAGGTGATTCAATTGCATCTTTATTGAAGTATACATCGGTCAAACATCTTTGGCGTCTCATTTCTCCCCGATCTGGATTTTGCAACAACTTGAGCTTCAGATACACCTCTTCAGCTTCTACAGCTGCAGCAAGCATCCGATGCACCAGAATATCCGGATAGCGCCGGAGCGGAGAAGTAAAGTGTGTGTATAAAGGAACAGCAAGGGCATAATGACCCCTATCATTTTCATCTTCTACATCGCCACTGCAGAAGTAAGTTGCCAATTGCATGGGTCTTGCAGCGTAAGACATAAGAATATCTGTTAACACAGAATCATCCGCAAGCTCTCGTCTAATGCACTCCAACGAATTATGAATCTGGCCAGAAGAAGTAGTGTCCAATCTCAGACCATGTTTAGAGCAGAAGGACTCAAACTCTCTGAGCTTACGCGGGTTGGGTTCAGGGTGCCTTCGCAATAGTGCACTGGAAGGATAAGCTCTAGTTATAACTTCAGCAGCTGTCCTGTTGGCCAAAAGCATAAACTCCTCAACAAGCATGTTTGACTCCTTCCTTCCACTGAGCACACTATCATAAGGTATCCCTTCTTCATCAAATAAGAAAACTATTTTGGGACTTTCGAGTGACAGTGCCCCATCTTCAAACCTCTTTTTCTTCAAGATTTTAGAGATTTCATAAAGGTTCTTGACAGATGTAACAACATCAGACCATTTAAAAAGGCCATGCAACACTGGCCAAGAATGTTCTCCTTTATAAGAACTTGGATTATCAAGCAACCCATCAATAATATCCTGAGCATGATCATATGAGAGCTTGCAACAAGATTGAATTATAGTGCGGCCAATCCAGCGCTGAATAAATTCCCCAGATTGATTGATGTCCCAAAAAATAGAAAAAGCAAGTCTGTCCACACCAGGATTAAGCGAACCCAGATTCTCAGAGAGCAATGGGGGCAACATTGGCAATTTACTTTGCAACAAATACACACTTGTTGACCTCGCTTGGGCAATTTCATCTAAAGCTGAGTCTGGTAGAACAAAGTACGAGACATCAGCTATATGAACCCCAACTCTAAAAATACCGTCAGGCAACCTTTCAACAGACAGTGCATCATCAAGATCGGTGGCAGTAGCAGGGTCAATTGTAAAAACACACAAATTTCTGATGTCTCTTCTACTCTGAAGCTCCTCTTTAGGTATTTCCCATGGGATACTTGGAAGACATGATAGGGTCTGTTGACAGAATTCTGAAGAATCAATTGCATTTTCATATAAGGTTGCAGCAAGCTGTGGCTCCAGTTCTCCACCTCGTCCAAATATGTCAGTGACATGAGCTTCAGGGATATAGTTCTCTTCTGCCCAGTCTGCAATCCGTGCGGCTACTAGGTCCATCTCCACTGCCACATCACCAGCTTCCAATCTTTTCAAAATGAGGTCTGGCAGGCTCTTAAACGGCACCATCATTTTCGGAAGCCGAGGATCATTTGGTGTTAACAAGAGATATTGACAGTTCAAGGCAGTCGATAAATATTTATTCTTCTTCAAGTCCTTTTTGTTACCTTCTCTACTCCACATCCACTTCTTGACATTGAGAAAACCGACAATAGTGTCCCGACGAGGTGACCCTTCAAGGATAGCCACAACCCTGCCTGTTGGTCGTTTAGATGGGAATGAATCCACAGCAGCTGACAATCTCTCTGTTGCATGCATAGCATCATTTATTTCACTATAGCACCCAACCATGGAAGGTTTCGGAGCAGTCATATTATGTCTATTGACATAATCATTCTCCGCAGGTACCTTTTCTTCAGGATGTGAAATGTCTCCAAAGGACTGCCCACTTCTATAACCTAACACACTTTCCAAGGGGCTAGAACAATTTCCAAAACTACTGAACTCATAATCTGTGTCTACCTTGTTCTTCCCTTTGCAACACTCTCTGACAAAGTCTGAATTGTCAGACTCCAACATACCATCATCTACCAAAGTGGAACTCTCAACACCAACTGTATATCCTTTCATTCTAGTCCAAAGAGAAGGAGGATCAACTTCAACAGCAACAATGTCTCCTTCAACCTGCAAGAAATTATAGAAAAGAAAATGTAATCCTGCAGATGGCACATTCAGCAACCAACAAATAAACTGACACATATAAATGACTAATCAAGGACAAAAGATACACCAGACTTACGGCTCTGTTTTGAGCTGCAGCTCCACTAATAAGAACATCTGTTCGCACACCATCAACTTTACAATAGGCCTGAGAAGTAGGGGTTATATAAATATTCTTCTCATGAAAGCATCAGAAGAATTATCAAATCAACGCACAACTAAAAATGGAGCAGCAAAGAGATAATTGAATCTGTTACTATGGATTACCTCAAGTCTATTGTGGGCATTGACACGAAATAATGCTTTAAAGACATGACCCCTCTGCATGACAACAAAAGCATATCATCAAACTTCCATTCAACAACCACACATTCGTTTAATTAACTTATCTATCAATATACAAGTTTCAAGGCACGTTATGAGGCTGACCTCCACTGCTTTATGAACGGCTTCTGCTGGCCAATGTGAACAAAAATATTTCCTCTGTGGGTAAGAAGTAATTGACTGGTCACCATAAGCAATATAGTCTGGGCATGAACCTGAATATACTTGTCCACCAACACCCGGTGAAAACGTTAGCTGCACAGGGAGACTTTCAGTCTCTGCTGCCTGTTCATTTAAACGCATTGTGGGCAAGGAAGTAAAGGCAATGTCTGATGCTCTAGGCAATGAAAACTCTTTAGATCCTTCGTGATTCAAGATGGGAACACCTCCCTTAAAATTTGATTCCCCAAGACAGCCAGTCAGCGAACTACTTGCTGTTGCAAGTACAAGCTCAAATAAGTGAGAGGAAACGTACAAACGACAAACTCTATCAAACCACGATCCATATTGTCATGCAAGAAAAGCTCAACTGTTCTCCCCACTCAAGAAAAAGACTCGCAACACTAAAGGCCTAATTATAAATTACAAATTGGTTTAACTAGTTAAATCCATTATAAAAGAAATCAAAGAGGAAGTACAATAACTTGCAAGAAACATAAAGTGGAAACACAATTAGCATAAAAGAACACAAAAGAAGATAAATGCATTTCAACTCTAACATCAAGCTCTAGTTTCCACCAAATTAATGTGGTCCGAGGAGAATAGCCAGTCTAATCACAGACCTCCCTCCAGTTTTGCCTTGATTAAACCAACCTCCCTTGTGATTTGAGCTATTACACTCACCTCCCTTATTTTGGTATTTTTTGTAACTAAACATGTTAATATGGTAAATTTTCTATGCCTTCCAAATCTACCTTTCTATGACATTAAATCCTCTCAAAGACTTCCCTTCTTGTCTCCTCTCTCAAAACCTATTCATGACGCCATTAATTCCTCCTCTAAGTTTGTAATACATTTTTCCCATCAATTATTTGCTCCTATAGTTAATAGTAAGTATCAACTTCCTGGTTTATAATGCTTTGATAGGTTCGGTGCCTTGTCATGAATTGGACATTTTAGGATCAACTTGATATGAACTTCCAAATAGAAATGATTTTTTTTATCTTTGGTTTCTCGTTTGGATATTTCATGTGATCCTAACGCTTTAGATTGACATGTCTTTCAATAAAAGATCAAAAGCTTTTGTGGAAATAACAAGATAAAATTAATGGAAGAGACAATCTGGAGATTGCGAAGAAAGAGTCACAAAGCGTGACAGTGTTCTGAAAGTTGTTCTTTTCGGGTTTAAGAAGACCTTGAACTCCACAATTATGCAGCAGAGTGTATTTTACTAAATATACCAATTCATATCCTTTTTTCCATATCAGAATTCTACATGATTGAAGAGCATTCTTCAACCTAATAACTAATATTCCTCTTGTTCAACCAAAGAGTGTATTTGTGGAATATAACAAAGAAATTATCATTTAAAAATATTTTGTTACAAGAAAATGAAAATAAGTGAGATGAGTGCAATATCTCAAATAAGGGGAGATTAGTGTTACAAAGCCAACCCTTCACTGTTGTCTCTGAAATTATCCCTAATTCTTTTTATTTTGATAAATAGGAGTGAAGCTAGGTTATTTTCTTAACACATCCACAAGCAAGCACACATTAATGGCTCTACACATTACCTTCTCTTTGGGGCGGATCTATAACAAAGGGTAGGTATTTATTAAGAAAATACTATTTACTTAAAGGATATTTAGCTGGGAACCCAAAACTATAAAATACTAAAATAGTCTATTGGTTCCGTGGTAAGTGAGGAACTGACTACAGCTTTGCTCTTGCAAACGGCGAGGGATCGATCCCCGTTATGCATATTTTAACTTTTACTTTCATTTGTTTTTTATTTTAAATAAGGTAGAGAACTTTTACTTCATTCGTGGCATACACTAAATTTTTACTTCCATTTGTTGCATACTTCAACTGTTACTTCCATTCATTGCACTTTAGCTTCCATATACTGCATTTTTTTAACATTTACTACAGTTGCTATTTAAAAAACATCATGCCGACGAGGCGATGAGTACTAATTCTTCTGCTTCTCTTTTTTTGTTCAACGGAACACAACAAATGAAAAGTCAAACTAAAGAAGAACTAGTTAAATTATCCCCTGTTCCCTTTTAAGTGATTTTTAACCTCTTCAATTTATTCCAAAATACGTATTATTTTTTTTCAAAATTACCCTTGTTTATCAAGTGTTGAACAAATTCCTAAGAAGTTCTTAAAATTTCTTTACATTTTTGCATGTATAAATTATAGGGTCTTTTAGAATAATTCACTTAACTAATATTCTTAAGTGATATTTTTAATGGGTGAAACCCCTAAAAATCACTTAAATATGAATTGAGAGGAGTAAAAACCTTGCTAAAAGTATCACTTTTGCCCAAATTCTGATTTTTTAAATCAACTCTCAGACAAAGTAAGAAGGGCTTAAGGATCTAAAATTGTCATGTTATTGCATCCATTGAAATAGCTTTTTCTTTGATAATCATATCATAAATGAGTTGCAAAATAGTTGTAGTGATGAATTTCTGAATGATTGTTTAGTTGTTTAAAAATGAAATATTTGAAAGTTCACTTTAAAATGCAATCATTGATCATTTTCAAAACATGTCATGTCGTTGAGTACAAGTGCAATGAAACGGTTATACATTCATATATTTTGTTTAAGTGGTCCGTTATTTTTTAAATATATACTTCGAATACCATTACTCATTTCTTAGTCAGGTTATTATTATATATATATTAACTTGAGGTCAGTATTAGTATAGGAATAGTGATGGAACCAAAATTTTCACTAAAGAGAAAATGAAGAAGATTTAACATATATATACACAATCTTCTTTTTTTACCAAGTAAAAGGTTTCACTGATAATAAAAAGGCCAACTTGGCCATTTACAAGTGGTGTACCAAAAAGAGGAGAAACCCATAAAAATGATATTCTCCAAAAGACGCCCAATCCTATCTATATACCACAAGGAACTACATGGGTTCACCTATATACGCAATCTCCAAACAACACCCAATCCTATCTATATACTGACAGGAACTACATGGGTGCACCTAAATATACAATCTTTTACCTATGATAGTATAAAATTTCTACAGAAGAGGTTAACACCCCTTTGAACAAGGTGGCTCCGCCATTATATAGGAACCCATAAACTTCAAATCCTAGATACGTATCTGCTTTCCATCAGCAATTGATTTGGTTACAACCACATAAATAGAAGACTAGTATGATTAATTCATGTATGCTTAAAAGTGTTACATTAATTATACATAGAAAAAGTTAGAATCACTTAGCAAGAAGTTCAACTAATAAAATCAAAAAACAACATACAATTTGCCTTCACCATTTTTTACACATAACATTTGATTTCCAACGGCGAAATCTGCAAATACCAATACAATCACATAGAACATACTAAAAACATACCTGTTGGAGGAGAATTTTGCTTAGATCGTCTAGATCGACGGTTTTTCTTCTTATCAACAACTACAGCAGTCTGATTCTGATTTTCCCCAGACTCCGCAACCAGTACACCCATTCCCTGAAATTTAAACCTAAAACTTAAAAAGAAAAAATAAACTAAAAACGATCGGCGAAGTAGAAATCAAGTATGAAGCATCTTCCGATGTATAAAAATTAACGGAAGAAGAAAGAAAGCAGAGAGAATTTGTAGTGCGGTTTTTGTGTGTATATATATATATGATATGAGGTTTGTGATGATTGGTCGGCGTAGACAACGGCGCCGACTATTGATTCCTTTTGTCTTCTCTTCTCCTTTTTTTTTCTTCCTTTTTTAGGTAGATAAATATGCTCTTTCTTTTTTTTTAATTTCCCGCCCAGTGATCAGTATCTACATTGAAATTCGACTAAATTTGGATTTACGTCAAAGAGTCCCACATTAGGGGTAAATGTTTCCTAACAATGGCAATTTATATCTAAGAAGGCTCAAATTCGAAACCTCTTGATTAAGGAAGAAAGGGTACTTTACCACTTCACCACAACTCTGAATGGTTTTATTTATATCTTACTCAGTCATTTGCTTTGAGGGAAAGGGATTGAAAGGAGCATTGGGTGGGGGATGAGACAACATGAGGGGACTTTTTTCTTTGAAGGTTTTAGGCTAAAAAAGATGAATGAATGGGGTGGTCAATTCTCATCTTTCTATTTATTTATATTATTATTATTATTATTTAAATTAGGGCAAACAATATAAATTTTACTAATTTAGTACTTTTTCTATTTCATATTAGGTAAAAAATTTAGGTTTTTATAATTTTTCAGAATAATTGAATTGTTCAAAATTCAAGATGAATGTTTGAATTTTTTTCCTTATTGATCGTTTTATTAATTGAGTTATATTTTCTAGGAGATTAATTATGTTACTTAAAAATTTATATTTGTGATTTCATAAAGGAAAATAGTAAAAATTATGTAACTAAATGTTTTTCTTGACATGCGTATATTGTCTCACAAATTCAATTTATTTGGAATACATGGAATAGTTAATTATCTTCTTTTTTCGTGAATTTGCTATATTATGAATCCTATCATAATTTACATCACCCAACATATTTAGATACATATTAACGAAATACATATAATAAAAGTGTATCTAAATAAGGAATGTAACTAAGGACATAAATTAAAAAGAAAATCACATGTATAACTACTTTGGAGTATTTGACGTATCACAATTCCTAAATTAAAAAAAACAATCGAAACCATTTCATTTTTTTTTAGAATCAGCAAATTTAACACTTTTTCTTTCTCAGAATTCTTCTCCAATACTTTTAAGCTTTTTTACTCAGTAATGATCAATATCACTATATTATTGAGATATGCTGAAACAATACACTGATTAATATAACCACTAATATCCTTGATCAATATCAAGTGAATGAACTTGTGTAGTTAGTAAGAAAAATTATAAATTGTGTGTGTTCATTGCTCGTGTTGATATATATACGTCTGGAGACTGGAAGCTGCAGAAAGAAACCTAGAAAATCATCACCACAATAGCCTCTAAGAGTGTATAAACACTGGTTGGGACAAGGCTTCGACTATACCCAATTTGTACAACAAAGTTAAGCATCCCATGAAAGCTCCAGGAAAGAGTGGAGCTTACCAACTCACAGCTATACCCCGAATCCTAGCGGAGGGGTTAATCAGAATCTCTATCTGAACGTGCACGCACGAAATAAAAATGTAGCGTCTCTAGGCAATGGGACGTCAGTATGAATAAAAATGTACCGGTATGTAAGGTAGAAAGTAGAATCATAAGTAGTTGTTGTAAAAAGGGTAATAACAATACCACCTGAAACAGAAACTCTGATAGCCTCTATGGCTGACATCCGACTTTATATAAATTAAATATGCATGGTATACTCATGGAATCGTATGTCGTGAATACATATGTATAGATGCAAATGCATGTCATACCCAACCAAGTGCTAGCATTAGTGGTGCCTTCCGGTAGCTAACCGGTATCATATTCACCAACTTGTGGTCATGTGTCTCATATGTATAAATATAGGCAATAGGCCCCAACCCCTCTATTATAGCTCGGGTGTAGAATGCATAGCATGTCATGTCATGGATTCGTAATGCATTTATGTCAACATAATTATGTTGTCAATCTTGGTATGTTCGTACTCTTGTTCTCATAATTTCGTAATCACTTTCGTATCACGTGTAAATGTCTCGTAGAACCTCATATACTTGTAGATTAAACTGGAACACTTTACTCGGATTTAGAAATGTAACTTAAACCTGAGGATGTTCATAAAGAGATTAAGGTGCTTCGCTTGTTTCCTTAGTAGTTTGTAAAAGAAAGTATTTAAAAAAACATGTCATTTTGTAGTTTAAACATATGAGTTACATTTAGAGTTTTGGAAATCGACGTACTCCCTCTGTCCTAATTTATGTGGCCCTTTTCATTTTTCGAGAGTCAAACAATTTAAGTTTAACTGGCAATTTACACATGGAATCTTCAAACTTTTTGAAATGAAATTTATATATTTATAAACTATGTAAAAAGTATTATAAGTCACAATAATTGACAATTCAAAATATTTAACATATGTATGGAAAATTTACGGTCAAAGATAGACTTGTTTGAATCTCGAAATGCGAAAAGTGTCGCATAAATTGAGATGGAGGGAGTATTATTTTAACGTTTTTCAAAAAAAAAATTAGCGAGAAAGGAGGACTGATTCCAAATTCTTAAGTTCCTCCATAATCTTTTTAAGTTACAACATCTAAAGTAGAATAAGAATATATACACATAGACCTATAGTTAAAGGAATCGACAAAATGACATATAAACATCGAGTACCTATATAACTGAACGAGTGGAATGTCAACATAATGGAGTCACAAAAATACTCCAGTTGCAATCTCAATGCCTTTCACAGAAAATCTTAAGCAAATTTTTTAGGTTTCTAAAATTCATGCTCAAAGGAAATACAATGCTTAGCCTTAACATACCTCGATTTGGGGTCTTGTGGTATTAGTATGGACTGTATCCCTACTCTATAGTATGTTATGTACGCAAAATCATGTGACACAACCATTACAGATAAAATATTAACACGTCAGGATCAAAACAACAATTTTGAGATTACTGGGAGAGTGATCAGCTCGTCGGACCTATATGTTTCATTACATTTTCTTCTCCAAACTACAACCACAAATTAATGACATAACAAACGTTTTTTTCAGCAGCTATTAACAAGTGAAGGCCTACGAAATAGTACACCACAATCAAATAGAGTATACCTGCACAATAATAAAAACTCGGCATATCACCACACCCCTCATTTCCAACCCCAAAATATCCACAACCAAATTACAACCATGAGTATTCAAACCATTAAAGCCAGAAATATATATAATATAGTCCTATAATTTTTCAACATAATCATAATAACTTGAATCACTGGTTCTGATCACCATTCTATGAGTTCGTCCAATAATTACGTTCGGAATCATGTCTTTCTCCTCATAAGCAATAAGGGGTTAAGAGGGAAGAATCTTAACTTAAACTTGATGAAGTTTATAGTATTTTAATGTATCCTCAAATAACAAACACTCTCCTCAAACACAAGACCTTGAACCAAGAAGAAACCATTTGAAAATTGCAATACAATAATAGAACTAACGTTACACTAATTTATCTTATAATTCAATAGCCATCTATACTTCTTCTTCTCTTCTAGATTCATATCAACAACAACCACACAGATACAAATCATTTCCAAAAATTCCAGCAATAACAACATCAGAAAATATTTTAAAACAACCCAACATTACATAACTATCCAAATACGATTTTTCAACCGTATATTTGTGTTTTGTTGCTTATATAGCTTAGTTATAGCTTGGATTCACTCAATAAAATGAAGGGTGAGAATTATTACCTCCAAACAGCATCAACACCACCTAAAAACGAGATGCCTTCATCATGAAGAATCCTTCAAATCACAATCAACGGGGAGGAAATAAGTAACACAATCTTTACGAACATTCCGAGGGTGAAATCATGTTGAAATCTTATAGATTTTGACTTGGATGGTAGGGGAAACCTTAGAGAGGATTTAGGATTGTTTTATTTTATTTTTGCTAAAATAATGAGATAAAACGAAGGAAAAACAACTCTTATAAAGCTAAACCAATATAGGGGCTATGGGGCCACCTTCATGTGCCTGCTTGTGCAGTCTCACAAAAATGTGAACATCTCTCTATTCTGAATTCTTATGAATGAACGGTTTGGTATATAGGGGTATTTTTAAAGCTTTATTGATTGGGAGAAAAGCTCTTAGACATTAAACCCAAATTTCAGAAAGTTTATCAAAGAAACATACTCTAATTTTTGCCGACTTTTATTTCACAACTTGCTTGACTTCAAAACTTAACTTACAATTATTGTGCGACTATATTACCTTATAAAACATCATTCTTAGCATAAACGACACTCTTAGTCTTACCCCGAAGACACTGGTTAATATAAGCCTTCCGAATGGGTGGGGTGTTACAAGAGGCATTCTTTAACTCGAACTTGTTTAAGGGCATCCTTGACCCATAACTTTAGTCTAATTCTTTGATCGTACCACCCATTTGCAACCTTATTCTCCCGATGTGATACACAAAGTTATATACACCTCATACACTGATGCCATGCTACGTATATTATATGAAAGAACCGCGGGATCTCACATCCCTCTACCAGTTGAAGACTATTTTTTGTTTCTTTTAATAAGCAAAGTGTAAAATTTTGTAATAGCATCTTCTCCTTGGAGGATACACATCTTGTATTTGGAGAAATAACTATTTAAATGTACTAAAATAAGCAACAATATATATATATATATATATATATAAATCATTTAAACTTCTACTTTATCAAACTAATTTGACTATCTCTCTTGATGATCTTCGCCAACGTCATTAAACTTATTCTTCATATCTTGATGAATTTGAATCAAATAAATTTGACCATTACTCTTTGGTGAATCTTACACTGCTATTAAACTTTCTTTTTATCTTGATGAACTTGTGTTTGAATATTATGAAATAAGAAGAAATTTTGAAGAATATATCTATGATCTTCATCAAAGTGATCATAAATTGTCACACCTTTTTTTCTATGTCATCTCTTTTGATAATTAACCACATGATTGATGAATCATGTGAAGGAAACAATTAAAAAGGGAGAAGATATATTGATTAAAAAAAGGAAAAAATGAAAATGAGTAGCTAACAACTCCATAGATGATTGTTATTTATAGATATTAAATTATGAAAAAATTGGTAAAAGAAAATTGAGGAGTTATTTAAGTAGAGAATGCAAATAGATAGAAGTTTTTTGTAACTCGTGAAATATAATTAGATATAGTAAATATGATTTCATTTAATTATTGAATGTATAATTGTTTAATAAGAAAATGAAGGGAAATTTTTTTTTAAAAAAAGAGGAAAAAAGATAAATATGAATGGAGGTCATAGAGAGGTATCACATCACCTTGTCTACATTTAGCTTTATTATATATAGGCAGAATGACCTGGGAGACTCATGTACTTGGCTCCGTTTGTCAGTTGGACCCTCCTACTCATCACTTTGCCAACCAAACCCTTAAACTCATCAAAACACAATATTTTAAACTCCTCTGACTATTGACCGAGCTTATGTGGCATTAATATAGGTGAGTTGGAAATATGCGTGATTACACGCGCTTGAAAGCGAGTTAAAACAATTATTTTACTTGTTAAAAAATCAATTTAACAAAATTAAAAAATAAGATTCATCTTCTTCAACCCTCTTTCACCCACACCCACCCTTTCTTCTTCTCCACTAGCTCTCTCTCCTCTACCCCTCACCACAACCCTCAACTTTCTTCTTTCTCCAGCCCCACATTCACTCTTCTCCAGCTCTTTTTTTTTATTCAAATCAGTAGCCTCAACTTCTTCTAAAATTTTCGTTTTTTAGGATTGAAAAATATTAGTATCATTATTTTATTAGATGGTTTCAATGAGGAGATACGGATAATGTGAAGGATGATTGTGACTATTGAAAATTTTAAAACTCCATTGATAAGCTTGAAAAAGCTTAAAAAATAATAAATGGGTCTTGTGAATTTGTAAAATTGATTGGGGTTCATTGAGTTTTGTGTTGGTGAACTTGTAGTTGAATTTACAAGTTAAATCAAGAGGAATTTGATCTAATGGGTATGAATCTAGTGCTCAATTTGTGACCAAATATGAAGAAGATGACTATTTGAAAAGTTTAAGAAATTAAAAAATTAATCTATTTGTTTTTTTTAGCACTTAATTTTGCATGTGGCACTAAAAAATGATGTGGAATTCCACGTGTAATCGCGTCCATTACACGCACACTGACCGGAGGAAAAAGGGGCTTAAAATGTTGTATTCTGATGGGTTTAAGGGTCTAGTTGGCAAAGTGATGAGTATGAGGGTTCAACTAACAAACGGAGCCAAGTATAAGGGTCTTTCAGGTCATTCCGCCTTATATATATATAGATATATATTTCTTCTCTATTTTTTATTTTGAGATTTGTAGTAAGAAGGAGTTCTTAAGCGACTTTAAAACATACTATAACATAAATTTACAAAGCTAGATTAAGTGGAATTATGTGAATAAGTGGAGAGGATTCATTACCAAATAAGGTATACTCACTTAAATTTTCAAAAATCAACTTCAATAACTTCTGGTTTTCCATCTTTATACACCAATGGAAATAATAAACTTCCTACATTACGAGATCAATTTATTTCAACACAGTAAAAAGTTGAACAAATCAAATTTAAAGACAATTTAAGCATTGTAGATTTCAGCTATCTAAAACACATAATGCATTCAATTAGTGGTGGAGCTAAGAATTTTAGGAAGAGTGTTCAAACTTTAAAGGAGTAAATGCTCAAATTAATTTTTCTCTACTCATGGGTGGGTACACACATTTGGCTAAGGATGGGTGCATAATTTTCTAGGGCTGGGCATTCGGTTATTCGGTTCGGTTTCGATTATTTTTTTTCGGTTTTTTCAGTTTTCGGTTCTTGTACAATGTGTACCGAACATCGAACCGAATTATTTCGGTTCGGTTCGGTTTTTGTTAGTTCGGTTTTTTTGTTATGGGCCTGCTTAGTGGGCTTTTAAAAATTTAAAATTATACAATTTTTTTGTTTGATTTTTCAGTTTAATGGGCTAAAAATAGTTACATTGCTATTTTATATCAGCTGCAATATTCTGTAAAATGCCCTATAGCTGAAAGCTGAAACATGTATATTTCACACTTGTACCACTGCTGCTATAAACGAAATATTATTACATGTATATGACCACTATTGCTATAAACTAATGTTATAAGCTGAACAATCAAGAGCCCACCTAAAAGAAGTATACTTGTAACTGTAAAATGCAAAATGTCCCTAAATTAATTGGACATTTATTTTAACTAACAACAAAAAGCTCACCTCAAAAGTTAAAACTACCATTAGGCATTAACGTCAGTACACCACAAGTTTTTAATTAACAAAAGTGCATTGTACTAACAAGCAACAATTTAACAAGTGATAAAACTTCACTACACTTCACAAATACAATGATCAATTGATCATGCCATTACACCACAACATAATAATAATAATTTAACAAGTAACAATAATGCACCAATGTAGTTTCTTTCATGAGACCACTTTCAAGTTTCAAGTGCCAACAATAACAAACAACAATAATGAGCAACAAACAATGTAGTTTCTTGACTTTCTTCCATGAGACCACTTTCAAGTCTCAAGTGCCAACAAAATTACAAAAACACTAATAAACCTTGGTACTTTACACCTTTTTTTATTGTCTAGACTCTTGGACCTTTTAAAATAACATCAAATGTTAGAATACTACTTTTAAGATTAAAAAAAATGATATGATTAAATAAATGACGTATTGAACTCACCACTATTAAATACTCGAGACTTGCAAGTCAATCATAGATCAACAATGGAAGAGTTTCTTCCACTATTTGCTATCTCTATAAACAAGAAAATCAAATATGTCATACAACACAATAAGTATCTTATTTTTCAAAAACAAATAATAAAAAATAAAAAGTCTTACCAAGTTCAATTGTTTCAAGAAACTCCAAACTTTCTTCAACACAAATAGACTTAGTTTATTGTCTAAGTCAATCTTGGGCACAAATAAGGCATTGCACACATTTGGGAGTCAATGAACTTCTAAAGGGATCAAGAATACGACCACCCGTGCTAAATGCACATTCCGATGCCACACTCGACATAGGAATAGCCAATACATCTCGAGCCAACTGTGAAAGTATAGGAAATCTAGGAGAATTAACTTTCCACCAAATCAAAATATTAAAATCCTCATATTCAGGCTCTTAGTCTTTAAGAAGATATCTATCAAACTCAGATTTAATGCCTAAACTTCTAGAATCTTCCTTTTGTTTCTTCATGTAAAACTTAGTTCTCAAAGAATTTGTTTTCACATTTTGAGAAAGACCACAAGCAGATGAATCAGATGAGTTAGATGAAGATGATTGATCTTTAGAACCTTTTGAATACTTACTTACATAGATCGCAAACAAATTCTTCAAGTAAGCATCTACTTCATTATTCACTATCTTTCCCTTTTCTTCCCCAAGTAATTCTTCAAGAGCAAAACTAACATACACAAATTTACTGCGAGGATCCAAAGGATTTTTAGAACCTTTTGCATACTTACTTGCATAGATCGCAAATAATTTTTTCAAGTAAGCTTCTAATTCATTATTCACTATCTTTCCCTTTTCTTCCCCAAGTAATTCTTCAAGAG
>NW_006239062.1:527676-539802 GCF_000226075.1 Solanum tuberosum | reverse complement strand
CGAAGAACTGTTACTTTGAATATTTAACAATTTTTGAATGCCAGGTGCAACAGGCGGGGGCTTATACACTTTACATCGGTTAGTCAAATGTTGTCTTAGTCCACTTGTTCCATTTCTAGTTGTATTAGCAGCATAGTATTGTTTACAATGTAAACATTTTGCTTTAACTAATACACCATTTTCAAAAACTTTTTCAAAGTGTTGCCAAACAGGAGATCTAGGATCCATTTCTTTTCTTTTTTTTGTTTCCTCTGTGCCAATTGACGCATCATTGCTATTAGTAGGTGTATTATTCGTAGAATCAGCCATACTTATTCGACTTTGATCAGCCATACCCACATTTAATTGATTTTGTTCAGCCATCTATATAAAAAAATTTATTTCACAATGAATTCACACACTAACTAAGTAACTATTAACAAAAGCAAAAATCAAAAAGAAAAATAAATGGAAAAATAAATATTCATTTTGAAACTTTGTAACTTAAAATGAAAGAAAAAATATTGACAATACCTGAAGGTGGTTGCCGTCTCACCAGTCGTTGGTGGTCGCCGGCTGTTGCGTGATACTGGTCGCTGCTGCGTGATGCTGGTCGGTGGTCGCTGCTACGTGGTGCGTGCTCGTCGGTGATCGTTGCTGCGTGGTACGTGCTAGTAGGCCGGTCGTTGGCTTGTTGCTGATTGTCGGTCGCCGGACGATGTGGAAAGTTGGACCGTGGAAATTGGAATCAGAATGTGCGGCTACTAATTTCTAATTTCTAATTCTGCTGACTGCTATGAATAATGAAATTAGAAAAGTAAAAAGGGTAAAGTTTGAACTTTGACCTAATTGATTTTTTCCTATTTAATATTTATTATTTGATATTAATAATATTATAAATATAATATAAAATATTTCGGTAAACCGAAATACCGAATAGTACAAAAGTCAAATACCGAAAACCAAACTGAAATACTGAAAAATAATAAAATAAATATTGAATACCGAACCGAAAACCGAAATACCGAAATAATTCGGTTCGGTTCGGTGTTTCGGTTTCTCGGTGTTTATGCCCACCCCTATAATTTTCCAACTCACAATTCAATTCAATAAAAATCAAGCAATAAAAAGTAAAAAGACAAATAATTAAAAATCTAGGATGTGTTTGCTATGGAGAAAAATATTTTTCTATTTTCATGTTTGTTGGTCAATATAATTTTAAAAATATTTTTTCTAGGAAAGCAAGCTCCTTAAAAATGAGAAAAATAACTTTTCTAACGAAAGTAGAAGAAACAAGTTCCAGAGTAATTAGCATTTATAATTATAAAAAACAATCTATCATATAAATTACTATTGACATAGAAAAGTTAATAAAAAAAAATATAGCTACTAGTTAAATTATATCTATAAAAAACAACACATAACAAAATAAATGTAATACAACAACAACAACAACAACAATAATTATTATTATTATAATGAAATATTAAGAAACTATTGATATCTAAAAAAAAAACTTTAAAGGAAAAAGTATTAATCACCGTGAAACATACAAATAAGAAAAAGAATATAGTATTATAAAAGAAAGCTCATAATAATATAATATAATAATAATAAGAAGACAAAAAGTATAGATGGAAGAGAGAACTTTTCTTATTCAAGTGTCTTCATCTCTCATGTTTGTGTGTCTTACAATGGTGAATGAACTATCCCATTTATAGGTTGAGAAATTATTCCAAAAGTCATCATATTAAGTATCATAATAAATAGATACATTCTTATCCAAAAAGATTCATGGAACCTAGGGAATACACATAGATGATAAGTATAGGTTTATGGATAAACTCAATGGACAATCCACTTAGTTCAATGAATTTATAACACTCCTCCTTGGATGTCCATAGATAATGTGTCTCGTTAAAACCTTACTAGGAAAAACTCAGTGGGAAAAAAGCTAGTAAAGGAAAAAGAGTATACACATCTCATAATACGCTTTGAGTGCTGCCTCATTAAAAACTTTACCAGGAAAATCCAATTGGGACAAAACCATGGTTAAGGAAAAGAGTACAACGCGTATTTCACTCTCCATGATGAAAGTCTTACTTGATATCTCGGAGATGACGCATTCCAATCTTATATCTCAACTTCTCACATGTTGATATTGGCAACACCTTAATAAATAAGTCTACAAGATCATCACTTGAACAGATTTGTTGAACTTCCATCTCACCATTTTGTAGAAGATCATGTGTGAAGAAGAACTTTGGTGAAAAGTACTTTGTCCAGTCTCCTTTGATGTATCATCCCTTCAATCGAGATATACATGCAACATTATATTCATATATGGTGGCTGGAATACCCCTTTTCAAAGAAGAATAACATATTTCCCCGCATTTGTATAATCAATAATTTGCATATGCACCAATTGCACTAATACATGATATTTTCCAATCATTTTCATGAGATTAATATTGATCTTTCTTTATGTTAAGCAATCTCACAACCATTGGGGTACTCAATAGAACTTCTTTAAGACCTTTTAAATCCATCAACATATAACATTCATCGTCTAGCTAGACATGACAATCATTCATTACACATATTCAATTATTTCATCTATTGTCAGACTGAAACAAGCATCATTGCATCCACCATAGGAGAATATATCTCCATTCAAAAATGTCAGGATTTTTGCGAAAATCCTTGATGGCCCAAGGCACAAATCATATTTTATATCTTGCGGTTATACTATCGCACAATAAATTATTTGTATCCCACTGACATTATGTCTTGATCCATGGACTATAAGTCCAAAACATCACTTTTCAAAGTGAAACATAATATACTTGAATTGTACATTTCTTTTGGCAAATGATTTATCTGTCCACATTATATGACAGATTTGAATTCAATATCCTCATCATCATCTGTAATATTGAGCGCTACTTCATATCAATGATACCGTCGACGGTCTTTTGACTCGATTTCGATACGACATAACTTATCGAGATATCTTCATATTTCATCATTTCAGGTACTTGAATCTTTCCCAAGGTTTAATGAAGTGTTATGTCTTCGTGCTCCTTTTAAAGCACTTGCCTTATTATCATGACCATCTTGATAATTTGCTCCTCTCCTTCCTTAAGAAGTTTTTTATTTGGAATCGATTGGTCTATCACGCTTTAGGCGTACCATTAGACTCTGTCCTTAAAGAAATTCTAATTGGAGCATTTGCAACTGAAGTATAACACAGGGTCAGCAAATTCATCTGGCAATTAATTTGCAACATTATGCAAATGAATTATCTCTTGAACTTCAAGTTCATTTTTTACGAGGATCTAGATAATTCATCTCATAATTTTTAGCGATCAATCATCTTTCCCCCTAATGTTAGAAAATTTTAACATTCACCCCAACCTCTCTTGGGGATCCATCTTTGTGTGTGATGGAGTTATTAAATAAGATATCGCACATTCAAACTTTAGATGGAAATTATTTGATTCATGACCCTGAACCAATTATGATGGAAAAACCTTGTTGGCTTGATGCATACACGCGTTGCTACATGTTAAATAAACTCATCTCATACCAAATCTCATTTTGGAGTTTTGTTCTCATACCCATGATTAAGCTATAATTGGAGGCATACAATTTCTGCTAAATCAACCAGCATTATCAATATAATTTTATAGTTTGGAACTGTGCTCTTAATTTAACAATTCGAGCAAACAACCTTACAAACACCAAGGTGTAAGTTTACAACAAAACACATGTGACCATCGCATAGATGCATCTATCATATAGTTGCAAATGGTCCACATGGCAGGTGAACAGGCCCATATTCACCTTTTTATATGTTCCAAAAACCTAAGGGAATACAATCCTAACCTTAACTGGTATAATGATACAATGATCATTTTATCATGAGAACAAGCAACACAAGAGAATTCTTGAAGAATCTTTTATTTCTTCATCATAAAGCCACATGAATTCTCAGTTACTTTTGCATCACATTTGAACCGGAATGGCCAACCGGTCCTGCCAATTGATCTTTATTTTTCTCAAACCTCTCCTAGAGGTGGATTGTGACATATATCATTCTTCTCAAACCTCCCATAGAGGTGAGTTAAGACATATCCAACCTATAATGATTTTATCACATCTTGATCCATTCTCTTTCAGAATGATCGAGCATTCACAATGCTTATCATAAGTCACATTTTCTTCAAGGAATGAACTAATCATTTATATGTGCTTCATGTATTTGCATTATAAGCACATTTTCATGCATATGCATGATCCACCTCAACATCACTTTGAAAGGTCAAGTGTACCACCACTTTCTCTTTCTTTCTTTTGATGGAAGATTTTTATAAATTTATCAAATTATTAGGTAGCACAACGACCACGGGTCCAATGACCTTTCATACCATTATGATGATAAAAATTACCTTCACATTTTGAAGGACCATTTGAAAAACCTATAGTGTTTTTCCTATCATAATTACCACAATGATTATTTTAATTATGTCTCTCAAAGCCCTTATTCATACATTTAACCACTTGTCTTCTTTCAAACTTATTATTCACTGCTACCATATTCATATGATAGAATAGAGCAATTGGACGGATTTTAAACTTATCATGTATTGCTACCACATTCGCTTCAGGGAATGAAGCAAATACAATGGGACGAATTTCATGGCTTTTCATCAAAGCCTTAGTCATCATTATATCATCAATGTGGTGCATTGACTCAAACTCAATGTCTTACCCATATAAGGCATGTTAGGTTATAATTCTATGGGACTTGAATCCAATTCTTATCATCATTGTGCATCAAAACTTAAATTGATGTCTTACCTTTTTGATGCGATAGAACATGAATTTACCGTCTTACCCTCAAACATTTTTTATTATGGTGCATCTGGACTTTAACCTGATGTCTTACCCTTTTGGTGCGATGGGACTTGAATCCACCGTCTTACCCTTAACCCACGGTATAATAGACCGAAGTACAACATGACACACCCTTTGAGTCTTTCAAAATAATCAAAATAATATTTAAATTCATGTTACTAGAATTTTAAACCTTCTTCCATTTAAGGAATTTTGTAGAGCATGTCATTTTCAACCAGTAGTAATATATGTCTTTGGTTCCTGATTTTATGCATATAATACCTTGATTCCAGTAGTTATAATTTTTCCTTCTTGATTCTCATAACGAGATCAACCAGAGCATAAGCTAAAGAAAAACTAAAACTCAATCTCAATTGGCTAGAGTCTCGTGCTGATAACGTGTTATAAAATCAAGCTCAAAATATTATAATTATAAAGAGAAGAAGGCAAGAAATGTAGATAGAACAGAAAACTTTTCTTATTCAAGTGTCTTCATCTCTCATGTTTGTGTGTCTTACAATGGTGAATGAACAACCCCATTTATAGGTTGAGAAACATTCCAAAAGTTACCATATTAAGTATCATAATAAATAGATACATACTTATCCAAAAAGGTTCATAGAACCTAGAGAATACACATAGATGATAAGTATAAGTTTATGGATAAACTCAATGGATAATCCGAATGTGTCATCTCCGAGATATCAAGTAAAACTTTCATCAGGGGGAGTGAAATACTTGTTGTACTCTTTTCCTTAACCATGATTTTTTCCCAGTTTGATTTTCCTGATAAGGTTTTTAATGAGGCAACACTTAAGGCGTATTATGAGATGTGCGTACTCTTTTTCCTTCACTAGGCTTTTTCCCACTGGGTTTTTGCTAGTAAGGTTTTAAAGAGGCACATTATCTATGGATATCCAAGGGGGAGTGTTATAAATTCATTGAACTAAGTGGATTGACCATTGAGTTTATCCATAAACTTATACTTATCATCTATGTGTATTCCCTAGGTTCCATGAATCTTTTGGGATAAGAATGTATCTATTTATTATGATACTTAATATGGTGAATGAATAACCTTATTTATAGGTTGAGAAATCATTTCAAAAGTCACCATATTAAGTATCATAATAAATAGATACATTCTTATCCCAAAAGATTCATGGAACCTAGGGAATACACATAGATGATAAGTATAAGTTTATGGATAAACTCAATGGACAATTCACTTAGTTCAATAAATTTATAACATATAAACCTATTATAAAAAAATAATAATAGAAAAGTAGTACTATATGTTAATGTGTCTAAAGTTGGTTTAAAAGAAAATTTGTAATGTCTAATAAGAAAATCCAGAAATAAATGCATACTCCCTCTGCCCCTAATTACTTGTCCACTTTTGAATTGGCATACCTATTAAGAAATCAATTAATGACATAGTGAGTTTACCGTTTTACCCCTATTAATTATGAAGTAGATGAAAAAGTTCTGCATTTTTTCAAAGTAATTAGTCATTTAATTGAGGGTATAATAGGTAAAAAAAATTTGTCCTTTCTTGATTTGTCAAAAATGGACACGTAATTAGGGGACAACTATAAAAGGAAAAGTGGACAAGTAATTAGGGACAGAGGGAGTATGTAATATGAGTAAAATAGGGCTCCGGCCCAACATTCTATCTATCTATATAGAGAGAGACAAGGTGATGTGATAATATTGTATGGTTTCCATTAGTATTTATCTTTTTTTCTTATTTTTGAGATTTTTTCAATTTATTTCTTTATATAAAATAATAATCTACTAATTTATTGAATCAATAAAAAGCTCATCAATTCAATATCAACCCATGTACAGTAAACCTCATTAAATTAATATTTTTTAAATTAATAATCTCTCTAAGATAATGTTTTTCTCCGGTCCCAACTTGTGTCAATGGAAAAAATCATCAATTTTGATAAGATAATTAGATAATATATTTTCAGAAGACCCCTATATAAATATATTGTCTCATTAATATTATAAATTAATAATTTCTTAAAAGTACAAATATATGTAGATAATTTAGTGAAACATGATTCTATTTTTTTTGTTAAAATTCAAATCTAGTTGAAGTTCATCTCTAATTTTTTTTATTGCATCCAAAAGTTTCGGTGTTACCACGACTACAAATCTTTTTGAGTGCATGAGGAATGATCTCTTTTATATTCACATAATTCTTTACGTATTTGATATATCATTGTTGATTTTGTGACACCTTTTAAATGAGAAGTCATTTATGGATATGGTTTAAAAAAATATATATGTTGCTTATATAATTTATTCTCTCACTGTCATACATTGAATGTTTCTAGTAAAGATACAATGAATAATATTTGATTATTAAGAAACAATGGACATTATGAATAATGAATTTACTTTTACAATGAATCATTGCATTCTTGAATTTATTTTATAATAAATCATTTAACAAAAAAAAACTATCACAATGAATCATACATATACATTGTACTTTATGAAATTATTATTTTTATATAAATTCAATAAATTTGATACATAATTTAGTAAGATCTAATGATTTTGATGTATTCATTGTACTTTATATATATATATATATATAAATTCATTTTTATTTGAATTCAATAAATATGATACATAAATTAGTAAGATATAATGATTTTGATGTAACCAAAATTAACCTTCATTGAATCTCAAAACACTCTTTAAATTAATAAATATTAATTTATCAAAAAATAATATCTCTATAAAATAATAATATTTCATGATCGCACGTACATTAATTTATTGAGATTGTACTGTACATTTTTGCAATAAATCTCAAGTACACCCTCAATCCACGTTGTGACATTTATTGATACATTAAATCTATTTGCAATAAAATTGAAAGTAATTTCCTCCCAAGTTAGCTTCATGTTCATTATATAGCCCTCTCTTGAAAAAATAATAATTGTAAAGCAACTCTCGTCTCTCTGGACATAAAGTTTTTACATATTTTATTTTTGTTAGTGTGGTGTGGAATTGACATTGACAATTAGCAAGAATTTTAGTTTTTCCTCTATATTTATTTCTAAATTGTTGCTTACTTGCTTATAGGGATTTTCACCTACTTCATAAATGGCGCGCATGACTTTGAAATAAGAGAATATGACTCGATATTATCTTACCATTTTTTTCACTTGTGAGCTTTGAGAGTTCATTTTTTGTTTGGTTTCCAAATTTTGTTAGCTCTTGTGTTGTTCTTTCAGGATTTTGCAGTGTTTATTCTCATCTTGGATATATAATTGGAGAAAATGACCAAATAAGCCCTCAATTTATTATCGGATTTCTGTGAAAACTGTGAGCTAATGAGCTCATCAGTTTATTGATGATCTAAACAAACGTGAATAGAAGGAAGAGAAGAAGAATGATAACTACTTTTCAACACATACAAAGTGTGCTTATATAGCTGAGAAATTAACAACAAACTAACTAACATTGCCAGCTCATAGTTGAGCAATAGACTCAAAGATTAACCAACTAATTGACACCTAATTGATTAACTAACTAATGGACATTTGAACAGTGTTAAATGACTAGTGAACAATATTTAACTAACTAACTCTAACTAACGTTTAAACACAACCCCTCAAGCTGAAGGGTGCATGACATTAAGCACACCAAACTTGTTGAGAAGATACAAGTGTTGTGCTTGAGTCAAGCCTTTTGTCAATATGTCTGCAAGTTGATGCTGAGTAGGAACATGCACAGTTTCAACCACCCCTTCTTTGATCTTGTCTCTGATGAAGTGACAGTCAATTTCAATATCTTTGGTCCTCTAATGGAAGACTAGATTAGCTGCCAACTGAATTGTTGATTTACTGTCACTAAGAATACAAACATCTGAATAGGCACTCCTAACTTAGTAAATAATCCCAATAACCAGGTGATTTCAGACACAACTGAAGTCATGCTTCTGTATTCAGCTTCAGTTGAGCTCCTGGAGACAGTGTATTGTTTCTTAGATTTCCAAGACACCAAGGAGTCACCAAACTTTACCAAATAACCCGTGATAGACTTTCTAGTATTTGGACAACTAGCCCAGTCAGAATCACACCAAGAAGTTAACATAGTGGCAGGTTTAGCTTGCAGCCAAACACCTTGTCATACTGTGTCGTTCAAGTATCTAACCACCCTTGTAGTTGCCTCCCAATGTGACCTTTTAGGGGGCTGCATAAACTGGCTAAGAGTTTGTACTGCATAGCTGATGTCAGGTCTTGTCATGTTGGCATACAAAAGCTTTCCAACTAATCTCTGATAAGATGTAATGTCATGAAGGACGTCATCCCCCATAACCCAATTCACTAAATCATATTCTACTGAAGTGAGTCTTAAATTTGATTCAAGAGGAGTGGGAGCAGGTTTGGCACCAGTGAACCCTGCATCTGCAATGAGTTCTAAAATATACTTCCTTTGATTCAAAATAACCCCTTTGGAGGACCTTAATACTTCAATTCCCAAGAAGTACCTGAGTTTACCTAAATTTTTTAACTTGAACTACTGGTGTAAATTCTCTTTGGCCTCTGTGATTAGCTGTGCATTGTTGCCTGTGATTAATAGATCATCAACATAGACTAGAATGATGACTAGTCCTTCACCTTTCCTTAGAGTAAAAATAGAGTAATCATATGCACTTTGAGTGAAACCAGTAGACAACAAGGCATTTGTAAGCTTCAAATTCCATTGTCTAGATGCTTGTTTAAGCCCATATAAGGACTTAAGTAACTTGCATACTTTTGTCTCTTCTGGTTTTCTGAAACCCTCAAGCATCTCCATATAAACCTCTTAATCTAGATCACCTTGAAGAAATCCATTATATACATTCATCTAGTATAGGTTCCAACCTGTTGACACAAGTAAAGCAATCACACATCTGACTGTTACCATTTTGGTAACTGGTGAAAAAGTGTAATGAAAATCTAGTCCCTCTTGTTGACTATAACCTTTGGCTACCAGCCTGGCCTTGAACCTTTCCACCTCACTATTTGCTTTATATTTAACCTTATATACCCATTTTGATCCCACTGTATGTATCCCTGGTGGTAAATCAACTACCATCCAAGTTTTGTTATCTTCAAGAGCCTATATATCTTGTGTCATAACATGTATCCACCTATCATCCCTTACTGCTTGTCTGAAATGTTTGGGATCCACATGATCAGATACCTTTCTCACATAACCTCTATAAGCTGGTGTTAAATTATCATAACATAGAGAATTAATCAAAGGGTGTTTAGTGCTACTTTGCTTCTTACTATCAGTAGTGTAGTCTTTCATCCAAGTAGGTTCTCTAGTGCTTCTTGTGGTTCTTCTAGTAGGAGGATCTGCAGAGGTCACAATAGGAATATGAGGTTGTGTAGTCTCATCAGATGCAGTTTGTAAAAAAGGATTATTAGTTTGAGTACTCCCATTATTTGGACCAACAGTGTCTGCAATATGAGAATCTTCAGTAGGAGCAGTATGAATAATCTCATCATCTGAATCACAACAAACATCCAACTCTAAAGGGGAGTAAAAAACAGTGACTGGAGGTTGTGACTGAGGCATCATTTTTGCAAATGGAAAAACATTCTCTTGTAAAATTACATCCTTGTTTACAAAGATCTTGTTGTGCTTAATATCTAACAGTATATTACCTTTTTGAAGTTCTGAATATCCTATGAAATTGGCAGGAAAAGATCTCTCTGCAAACATGTCTCCTTTTGGTAAAACCAAAGCATAACAAAGGCATCCCAATGTCTTTAAATGTGAGAGAGAAGGTTGTCTTGCATGAAGCATTTCATAAGGATTTTTGTTCTCAATGACAGATAAAGGTAGCTTATTCATCAAGTAGACATCAACTTTAATACAGTATCCCCAAAACCTGATGGGCAATTGTGATTGAAATCTAACAGCTCTAGCCATGTTCAGAATGTGTCTGTGTTTCCTCTCTACCACACCATTCTGTTGAGGTATATGAGAACAAATACTTTGGTGCAAAATACCTAGTTCTTGAAACAACTTTGTGCACTGAGAGTTAAAAAACTCAGTACCATTATCAGATCTCACAACCTTGACATGAGAATCAAATTGAGTCTTAACCATTAACATGAAACTTTTGATGGCAATAACAGTTTCAGATTTTAATTGCAACAAGTAAGTCCATACAAACCTACTGTAGTCATCTACAATTGTTAGAAAATAATGTTTCTTATCCATAGTAGGGACCTTATAGGGACCCCAAACATCCATGTGAACAACAACAAAACTTGTCGATGATTTAGAGCTACTAATAGGAAAAACAAGTCTAGTTTGCTTGGCTAATGGACAAATTGAACATCTAGAAAGTACTTGACTGTCTTTATTATTGTGAACTAGTTTTAGAACCTTCAGGACTTGAGCATGTCCAAGCCTTTTATGCCACAGGTCAACATCCTCTAAGATTGCTTCTGCAGTGATCACTTTTCCTTGACAAGAAGTATCTTGCTTGTATTGTGCTGGAACTTTACCCTTAAACATGTATAAACCTCCATGTTCTTTACCAATTCCCTTCACCTTGCCACTGAAGAGGTCCTGAAAGACACAGAAGTCATGATAGAATGATACAATGCAAAACAATTCCCTTGTGATTTTTTAGACTGACAATAGGCTGAATTTAAATTCTGGCACATGTAAGACATTCTTCACAGTATTGTTATCAAATACAGATGCCTCACTAATGTGACTAATATCTACCTTGTCCCCTGTATGTAAGTGTACCTGGATCTTGTGTGATTTAGCTAACACTTGACTCTTTGTTAGTGAGTGATTGTCTGCTATAATATGATGAGTTGCACCAGAGTCTATGATCCAATCCTGAGTGAAATTATTTGACATGAAACAAGTAGTTATACCTGCCATGTTGACCTACTTAGGATCATGTTCTTCTTTGTTTAACATATTCATGATCTGCTTGTATTCATAATTTGTGAATGCATGACCTTTTGCCATAAAGGCTGTCACAACCCGAGAGCACCCCCCCCAAGTCGTAACATGCGTATTCGACCTCTCGGAGGTCTCATACAAGCCCTTAGCATTCATCACATTAGATATGTAAAATAGTGCGGAATTAAAAACTCTTTAAATAAAATCCCATAAGACTCAAAGGTCACTTTTAAAAACATCATTCAAAAGTACATAAGCGGAATACTAAGTCTCTTAGCCATCTTAGACATAAAC
>NW_006239062.1:509093-524477 GCF_000226075.1 Solanum tuberosum | reverse complement strand
TTAATGCAAGAACCCTTGAGTAGAGTAACAAATAGAAGTTTTTCATAACTTTTGAGAATTTGAAAACCCTTTGAAATTGGTTCTAAAGCGAAAACTAGCTTTAGATAAAGAGCCACCATACCTTAGTATTGAGAAAACCCACGAAAATTTGATGCAAGAAACCTTCAATTCGAAACCCTAGCTCCAACTTGACCTTTGCCTTCAATGGTGTTCTAGAGAGAACCCCCTTTTTTTTTTTGAAGAATGAATTAAAACAAACCTTTTTAAAAGTTTTAATACCATATATAGAAATTAGAAATAATCTAAAATATACCCACTTTTTAATTTAACTAAAATTAATATTTATGAAAACGCCCCTTGCCTACATGGACCTACCAAATAAAACTAAGGCAAAGTCCAATTTTTATTTTGGAAAATTTCATAACTCCAATTTATGCTTAAACTTTAAAAATTCATACGTTAGGCTCTAGTTTCACCTATCTATTTTTAGGGTCGCTACAAAGGCCCTGCTTTCATCTTGGCTAGTGGAATTGAGAGTAATCATAGTGATTATGAGATGCATTATTTGCTAAGTGTTGTCCACCATAGTCACCAGAGTTTCCTGCATTTCTCAAATTCATATTATTAGTAGAGGACTGTCTACCATAACCACCACCATTGGTAGAGTTTGATGCATTTCGTGTGTTGCAATAGCCTGATCTTGAGGAAGTGCCATTGCCCGATCCTGATTTCCTCCTTTGCTTCCAATCTTCTAGATAACCAATCAGCTTGCAACAGTTTTCCTTAGGTTGACCAGTGTAATGAAAAAATTCACACCTCTTCCCTTTATGATATTCTCTTCCTTGATTTTTGTTTACATTCAGTACTATTGATTCTGGCTTGTCTACTGCATTAACAACGACTAATGAATGTTGAATCTCATCTTCAATGACCATAACATAGGCCTGATTAATGGAAGGTGTAACTCCTTTCAACAGGATTTGTCTGCGAGCTTGATCATATGAGTCATTCAAACCACTTAAAAACTAAATTAATCTCTGTTGTTACAGTTGGTCAACATAATCTTTTGATTGAGGACATGCACAGCTAGGACTTGGTATCACAACATCATATTCACTCCATAATGTTCTCATTTTAGTGAAGTAATGTGATACAGAGTCTGTACCTTGTGTGAGAGTGGTGATTTCCCTATGTAATTGATAGATTCTCATTCTGTTCATTTTGTCAAATCTCTCCTTCAAATCTTCCCAGACTGAAAAAACAGTGGTTGCATACACGATTCCACTTAACAAATCTTCACTAATAGTGTTCATCAGCCAGGACAATACAATCGCATTACATGACTCCCATTGTTCATGAAGCTCCTCCTTGTACAATCCTCTAGTACAAGCTCCAGTCATGACAAAGACAAATTTTCTTTTCCCCAATAGTGCAATCCTCATCGACCTGCTTCAGATCCCATAGTTCTCAAATCCAGTCAATTTTATGGGAATTAACACTGGTCCTGAAACGTCTAATGGTTCGATGTACAGAGAATCATTTTGATCAATTTTTGGAATCGCCATTGATGAATGCTCGAGAAAAAAAAATTGATAAAGAAGGAAACTCTGCTTTCGTCTAATAATCACTGCTTATACACAACCATCATTGATTGGTCAGTGCCCTGATACCATGTGAAAACTGTGAGCTAATGAGCTCATCAGTTCATTGATGATCTAAACAAACATTAATAGAAGGAAGAGAAGAAGAATCTTATTGATGATAACTGCTTTTCAACACATACAAAGTGTGCTTATATAGCTGAGAAATTAACAACAAACTAACTAACATTGCCAGCTCATAATTGAGCAACAGACTCAAAGATTAACCAATTAATTGACAGCTAATTGATTAACTAACTAATGGACATTTGAACAGTGTTAAATGACTAGTGAACAATATTTAACTAACTAACTCTAACTAACATTTGAACAATTTTCAACTACACACATATACTTTACGGGGGTTCTATCACCCCTTGTAGTATTTAAAATTAAAATTATTACCTCTGTAACTGCTTAGCTGGCAGAGTGAGTGTATTACCAAAAGTAAATATTAAAATTTTATTTTTAGTATCTCTTTGATAAATATATGTAATTTTAGATTTTTTTAAAAAAATGTTTTTTTCTTCTCCAACAACATGGACCAAATCTCTCCACCACGTATTATCTTTAAGCCATCGTTGCCACTACGATCTCCACCAAAATCACCATTATTGATTGTTGTATTGCTACATGTGTCCCAATAATTAATAAATGTTGCATATTTGTTTAGTTAACCACTTTGGTTGAATATTCACTCTCGTTTACTCTCTCCTATTTACAGTTAATTAAGATCTCTCTCCTCCATATTCCCAAGTCTCTCAAACAACATAAATGAACAAACAAATTGAATGCACTAAGATAATAAATCAATCAATTGTTATACAGAGTTGAATTTGATTTGGAAAAAATCCAAAAAGGCTTTGGATTTGATTTGAAAAAAATCAATCTAGGTATAAATCAAAATCATTTGAATCCCTAAAAAGAAAAATAAATACTTTTTATTAATAGATGCTTTAATTATGGATCTCAAATCTCAATCAATCAACTACATCTCAAAATTGATATATTATCAATCTTATTAATGGTTCAATCGCTGATAAATCAACTTCTCCTTTTCAAAATGTCGGCTCCTCTTCATCTCCCTAAGAGGATAGTGCTTGTCTCCGGTAACTTCCATTAATGATGAGTTTCGCTATCATTATTCACCTCTCCTCCTTACAAGTGCAACTCCAATAATTTTTTGTGTTTGCAATGATGGTGAATGTATCTTTGGTGTATGAAGGATGGTGAGAATATAGAAGAAAATGATAAATACTTATATAAAAAGTAAAAAAAATAAAAAATTCACGTGTTAAGACAATATTCACATATCAACATATATGTAATTGTGACTTTTTAACGATGTAACTATTTCAGTTTTAAACACTCCAGGAGGGTGATAGGACCCCCATAAAGTATAAATATGTAGTTGAAAAATCATATAATAGATTGAGAGCCCATTTGACCATTTTCTCTATACAACTACAACTATTCGAAGTTTCACTTTACTATGTCCAAAGAGTGAAAGGTGAAATACTTACTATTTATTTAACGGAAAATACATAATTACCCCATCAAACTTGTACCCTTTTTTGAAATAGACACCTAAAGTTTGTGGGGGTCATATTACCCCATCCAACCATTTCCAACAATTTTAAATACACTACTTTTACAATATTTGTAATCTCATGACCAGTGCGTGTGTTTCATCCCCATATAAAATAATATTTTTTTATTCTTCTTGCTTGTTTAATCATGGGTCGGGTAAAACCTGACCCACTCACATTTTAACCCTTAAATCTTTCTAGAAAATTCATCATTCATCTTTCCCAATTCCTTTTCCCAGTTCTTTCGATTTACTTCACTTCAAAAGATTTTTTTTTCTGAATTTCTTTGTAGATATATATTTATCTAAGTTTTGTGTGTTATTTTTCAGTGTTTTTGGTGTTTGATTTCAAATATTTTTCTTCAAAAACTAGTTCAATCCTTTTTAGCTTTGTGGGTATTCCGAAATCACGACTAGCTTTGAGTTCTATAAGTGAATTTCACATTTTTTTGAATTTGTTCGAGTAGATTCTTTGATACTTTTGATCTGGGAAAACTATATGAACGGAAATGGGTTCAAATTTCTTTGCTGAAAGGTAAATTAGTGGTTAAAGTGATCAAGTATTATGTCGTTGTTAAGTAGATTTTTCTAATAAAAGACCTTAAGATGGATTGCTAGAACTTGATGATAGAGTATACAATAAAAACATTCGCTTCGCGTAGTAAAGAACCAACTTTTGCTTTTGAGAAAAGCTCTCAACAACCATTAATGATGGTTTGGGGAAGAAGAAACATGGGCCTCTTTTCACTTTGGTTTAACAATGTCATGTGTCAGTTTTCCATTGATTCGGGGCTGCAATTTTACTCTTTCACGCGCTTTTCTAGTGTGAAATTACAATTGCCGTGAAAATGGGTCAAAATGGCGTATTTATTGTCGATTTAAATGGTTTTATGGGGTAATAGAACCTCCGCAAACTTAAGGTGTCTTCTTCAAAAAAAGGTCTAAGTTTGATGGGGTAATTATGTATTTTCTCTTTATTTAAAATAAGGGTCTTGTGCTTCACTTGAAAAAAAATGTACAAAGTGATGATCATATTGTATTATTTTAAACAAAGTGAGTTTAATACTGAATCTATTTGGATTGACTTATTTTAAGTGTTTCTAAGCTAAAATAATTTTAAAGCATTTTTGTAGTGTTTGATAAAATTTAAAAGGTATTTTAAGCACTTATATTTAAGCTAAAAAGATAAAAATAAATAAAAAATTATAATTAAAATTCCTAACTAATGATTTTTAGTTTTCCATTCAAATTGGAACACATAAATATGATCATGAGATATGTTCTATGCTAATTAGGAATTGAAATGTTCAATCCTCCATCCCTAGTTTAATGTTATCAGTTAAGTTAATTTATTTAATTTTGGCAGTTGATCATATTTGTTATGATGGAATTTCGAATTATGCAATTATAATAAAATAAATGCAGAAAGTATTTGTTGTTTCAATAATTTTTATCATCATTTGATTCGGCATAATAACTCTATTATACCTCGTGATGTTTTCTCTACTTTACACACAACTTCGCTATATGACATGAGGTGATCAGGCACCTTAAGAAGAAAGTTCTGAATTTGGTTGGAAGAGATTTAGACATTATCATGTCATTAATATATATATAATAAGATTTCAAACGTGTAGTTTGTTCTGTAATTTTTCTAATTTATATAGTTATTAACGTATTTTTTTATGCTTACTCACATAGTCTTTAACTTTAAATCTCCGGTGCAAACTTCACATTAAATCATTTCTCTCTCACGCGCGCGCGAAGTTGACTATATCAATTTGTGTTATAAGTTTTACTTTTTAGATTGTCATTTGTGACTTAAGGACATGTTTAGCAATTTTTAATTGTTGAAATAAGTCTAAGAGAAAAAAAGGATAATGATATAACATAAGACCATCTCCAACCCAACACCAAATTTTACACCAAATCCTTGTTTGGTGTTTTTGAGCTCCAACCCACACCAATTTTTACATCAAATTTGGTGTGTGAATAGTGTTACACCAAATTTGGTGTAACATTATTCATCACACCAATTCACTTTTTGAATATTTTAATATTATTTCATTATACAAACTTTTAATTAAACATTATATAAATTGTATGTTTTAATTAAATCTCTTGTATATTTAATTATTTTTTATGTAATATTTTTATAATATTAATTTTAGATATAAAATTTAGCTTTTTTATAAATTAATTTTTCTATATATGACTTTTTTTTAAAATTAAATTTATGTTAATTCTACTATAAATTATAATTGGATATAACTACAATTAACCTTCACAAAAATTAAAAATGCAAACATATAAATTTTTAAACAAATAATACAATGTACTTAAAAATAACCGAAAATAATATGCATTCAACAAAGTAGTAATTAACATTCACCATGAATTATATATGGTGAATGTTTTAGAAAGAATTTGTTTTATGTTTGGTGTTTGGGTTGGAGATGAAGTAATAACAAAAGGAAGAGAAAATGCAAAAATAAACATTTGAGATCGATAGGAAAAATGTTAACCTCACGCAAGTCGGCAAGTATCATCAATTTATACTACGAAACTAAATAATAAAATCAAGAATAAGAATATAAAGTAAAAGCAAAATATTTTTCATAGTCCCTAGATTTTTAAATTTGTTGTAAAACTAAATGGATGCCATGTGGGCCACCCTTTAAGTGTCATCACTTGCTAATACTAAAATGATGCCATGTGGGGCCACCCATTTTTGAGGTGTCATCACTTGGCCAAGTGGATAACTTCCTAATGGCCAAGTGTTAGTTTGTATGTTACTAATTGGCTATATATAGCCATTACTTTCATTCACTAAATGAAAGATATAAGAAAAGTTTGTTCTTCTTATTATTTTAGTTTATTAATAAGTATTAGTTTGGTAGCTAGTTATTTTATAACACATTATCAACACGAGACTCTACCAACTCGAGCTACTTTAAATAGGTAAAAAGGGTAAGAATTTTATTTATCTAAAAATGTCCAATATTTCTAAACTTGAATTTGTTGCCTTGGATATATCGGGCGAAGGATACTTGTCATGGATACAAGATACTGAAATCCACCTGGATGCAATGGGTTTGGTAGACACCATCAAAGATAATAACCAGGCATCCAGCCAAAAACGTGCAAAAGCTATGATATTTCTCCGCCACCATCTTGACGAGGGGTTGAAAATGCAATACCTCACTATTAAAACCCCCCCTTGTACTGTGGAATAATTTGAAAGATAGATATGACCACCTGAAGTTGGTCATTCTTCCACAGGTGCGTCATGATTGGTTTAATATGAGGTTACTAGACTTTAAAAGTATAACTGAATATAATTCTTCCATGTATAGAATTATATCACAGTTAAATTTATGCGGAGAAGAGGTCACTGAACATGATAAACTTAAGAAAACATACTCCATATTTCCTGCCTCAAGTATGCTCCTGCAGCAGCAATATCGGGAAATGGGTTTTAAAAAATATTCTGAATTAATTTCACATCTTCTTATTGCTGAACGACATAACGACTTATTGATAAAAAATCATGAAAGTCGGCCCGTTGGTTGTATGCCACTACCTGAAGTTAATCAGGCAAATTATCACCAACGAAAAAGAGGTCATGGCTCCTATCGTGGTCATGGCCGTAAAATAAATTATAATCATGATGGTCGTCTTGCACCAAAAACTGACCAGCAGTATAAAAGGAAGGGTGAAAGACAAGAAGTGATACTGTAACATCTCGCAAATTGAAATGGCTAGGAAGAAGCTAAGAACTGAAAATAGTCATTTTTGGAAAGAATAAAAAAACTGGAACAATTGTTTGAGTTAGGAAAAGTGAGTTTTTGATCAAATTCAAATGACCATACCTCCTAGCTCAGGATGAGTTAGGTGTATATCTAGATATGGTTGGAAAGCTCTTGGAATAATCTTTCCAACGCCACTAAGTTTTTGGGATTCTGAGTTCGTATGAGTAAGTTATGTTATTTGGAAGTAGGGCTGTTGGATTAAGGAAATGTCCAATCCAGATTTTTAAAGGGTATTTTAGTCTTTTCATGGCCCTATTATTTTCATCCTTTTTTAGGAGTTTAATATCGGTCAAATCAGATTTTAGTCAATTTTAGAATTTGGAATTTCACTCTAGGGCTAAGGAGAAGAGAAAAGAAAAAGGAGAAAGAGCAAGATTCATTAACATAGTTGGGATTTTCACCAAGGGTTTATTCCTACCAGGTATGTGAGGCTCTCATAACGTTGGGATCATTCTCCCACGTGCCAAGCATATTAATTTCAGTTTGGATTTGACCTAAAAGATTTTGAATATTGATGATCTTGATATCTATTCTTGAATTCATATATTGTTCTTTAATTTGACTGAGTTGGGAAGTTTATGAGTTCGTTACGTCGCATCATAGAGTCGTTTCGAGTTAGGTTCTTAGGTACATTTGTTGGGTATCTGTATCTAAAAGTAATTTGAGAAAAAGAACCGAGTTTGGGTGAATTGGGGTTGGAAAACGAAGAAGAAATTTCGTCGGACGAAATTAGGGGGGTGGTCGCGCGTCGCGTGCCTATTGCCCAGTTTTGAAATATTTTGCTCCGCGTTGTGGAGTTGACACGAGGTGTTCTGCCTCAAAAGACGTTTTAGAAACCAAAATTTAATTATGCCTCCGCGTCTCGAACCCACCTTCAAATCTTGATTTTTGGTCTTTTCTCATGTTTAACTATCTAAAATCATTTCTAAACAACATGAGATCTTTCCAAACCCAAATCTTAATCCTTGAATCCATAAGTCAAGTCAAGATCAGTTAAGAGTCAAGTCAAGATCAGTTAATAGTCAAGTTAAGATTAGTTCTTAAAGTTTTCCCAGAGTCTTTCACAAATGTTTTAACTTTGTTTTAAGACTTAAGTTTTGAGTTCAGTAAAAATGTAAAGTTGAAGTTCTTTTCTTCAAAGAAGTATATGGAGATTATGTATTCCCAAAGAGATTTAAAAATGTTTTCACATTTAAATAAGAACGGAAACTGAGATTTTCAAAGAACCTTCGGGCTAGTTTTCAGAAAAGAGTAATAACTTTCTAAATGAAGCAAGAAGGTAAATTGAGATTTCCAAGATAGCCTTTGAGCTAAGTTTTTGAGCACCAATCTCAAATCACAGAAGAAGTAAGTTTTTTTAAAAAACATAAGAGCTAGTATATTTTGGGAGTAGTATTGAGCACCGAATTGGGGGTGAGCATGAGTTCAGATAACTCACGTCTCCATAAAACCATGTAGCCACCATGGATAGAAAAGGGTCATACTTTTTAGATGAACCCTTTTCACAATAGACTAGTGGATCCACTTAGTAGTTCAGGTCTTATACATGTGGGAAGGTATAGGATGCGCTGGCAGCGTGAGGAACATCATTGTATCATCACTATAGCTCTTAAGTGATGGTTGTCGGTTAGAGAAACTCCCAGAGAAGTTATTGTATTTTTATATACATCAGTTTATTGTATTTTTACATACATTTCAAAGTTATATTGTATCCTTGTATATACACAGAGTTGACATCATTATTTTTAAAGAACTTTTCTTTATATTGTACTTGTTTTAAACTGTTTTATATTGAAATGAGTTCAGTTAAGTATTCATGAGTTGAGAAGAGCCAAGGTAAGTGTTTCTTTCAGATTCCCTTTCAAGCCTATGTTGTTTTAGCATTCCAACTCGCATACTCGTACATTCAATTTACTGATGTCAGTTGGCCTGCATCGTCTTATGATGTAGACACAGGTAACTAGGATCGGCATTCAGCGCACCGTTGATCCAGTGAGCAGTTCAGAGTCAGTCGGTGAGCCTCATTGCATTCCGGGGGATCTATTTTTATTGATTTCTAATTAGTTCATTAGGATGTTGTGGGGTTGTTCCAATATCCATCTCAGTTGTTTTAGAGGCTTCATAAACAGTCAGATGTTCGTCATTTGAGTCTTTTCATTATCATTACTTATTGTTAAGACTTGGGTTGCCACTTTTGGCCAAGTTGAATGTTTAACCTTTAAGCATTCTTAGTTATTTTATTATTCAGTTCAGTTAAGTGTTATTGGTCATTATAAGTATGAATATTGTCTTTCGCTGAGTTAAGTAAGCCAGGCCAAGGGTTCGCTTGGGGCCAGCAATGGTCTTCGAGTGCCGGCCACGTCCAGGGTGTAGTCTCGGGAAGTTACAAACTTGGTATCAGAGCACAGAGTTCAAGAGTCCTAGGGATTCTATGAAGCCGTGTCTGGAGAGTTCTATTTATCGGTGTGAAGTGTACCACATCTATAATTAGGAGGCTGCAACATTTAGGAATTCTTTCACTTCTTTCACACTCATTTCGTGCGTTAGAGTTTATCTCTAAAAAGTTTCCCTCTACTTTGTGCATTTGTGTGTTTTAGATAATCATGCCTCCATGAAGAGCAGTCAGAGGTCGTCCAGCTAGGAGGAATGTTGAGGAACAAAAGTTACACAATGCACCTGAAATGCAATCGCAAGGAGAAGTTACTAATGTTGAGTTTAGAGAGGCTATAAGGATGCTCAGTCAAGTTGTGACCAACCAAGCTGGGCAGCAGAGAGGAGCTCGACAAGAAGAGGCTGACACTTCAAGGATTCGTGAGTTCTCGAGGATGAATATCCAAAGTTTCACTGGTTCGAGCACTGTAGATGATCCAGAGAACTTCATTGAGGAACTGAAAAAGGTGTTCGATGTGATGCATGTTACTGATATTGTGAGAGTTGAGCTAGCTGCATATCATATGAAACATATTGCTAGGACTTGGTTTGATCAGTAGAAATAGGGTAGAGATGAGGATGCACCACCTGTGAGTTGGGCCTGTTTTGAGGAGGCTTTCTTGGGGTGTTTCTTTCCCCGAGAACTGAAAGAGGCCAAGGTACGTGAGTTCCTCACACTTAAGCAGGATTCTCTAAGCGTTCATGAATATGGGTTGAAATTCACCCAATTGTCCCGTTATGCTCCGGAAATGGTTGTGGACATGAGGAGTATAATGAGCTTGTTTGTTGTTGGGTTAGCTCGTCTGTCGAGTAAAGAAGGTAGGGCCACAATGCTGTTAGGTGACATGGATATCTCAAGGTTCATGGTCTATGTGCAGCAGGTAGAGGAAGAGAAACTGAGGGATAGAGAGGAGTTTGAGAACAAAAGGGCTAAGGCAATGAATGAGTCCGGGCAGTAAAAGAGTAATACCAACCGGTCATCCTTCCAACAGAAACAGAAGGGCCCTGCTCCATCATCTGCTAGTGCACTTGCACCTAAGAACAAAAGTGAGTACAATAATCAGAACTTCAAAGCTAAACCTACATATTCACAGGGTAGTGTGGCGCAAGGGGTAGTAAGCTTCCTACCTGCGTCAAGTGTGGTAGGAACCACTCAGGTATTTGTCGTGAGGGCTCTACTGGTTGTTTCAAGTGTGGTCAGACTGGGCATTTCATGCGAGAGTGTCCAAAGAACATGCAAGCAAATGGTACTGGCGGAGGAACAAACCGCTTATATGCTATCAACAGTCGCCAAGAGCAAGAGGATTCGCCAGATGTTGTCACTGGTATGATCCAAGTCTTTGACTTTACTGTTTATGCTTTGCTAGACCTAGGAGTGAGTTTATCTTTTGTAACTCCTTATGTTGCTATGAATTTTGATGTTATTCCTGAGCAACTTAGTGAACCATTCAGTGCTTCTACACTTGTTGGTGATTCTATTCTAGCTGAAAGAGTTTATCGTGATTATTCTGTTTCCATCAATCACAAGAGTACCATGGTAGATTTTAATGTCATTCTAGGTATGGATTGACTTCATGTCTGTTATGCCTCAGTTGATTGTAGAACTCGAGTAGTCAAGTTTTAGTTTCCAAATGAGCCAATCTTAGAGTGGAAAAGCAGTTCAGCAGTGCCTAAGGGTCGTTTCATTTCATACCTTAAGGCAAGGAAGTTAGTTTCTAAGGGATGTGTCGATCACTTAGTTCGAGTTAATGACTCAAGTGTTGAGGTACCTTTTATTCAGTCAGTTCCAATAGTAAAAGAGTTCCCATAAGTCTTTCCTGATGATCTTCCCGGAGTCCCTCCTAAGAGAGAGATAGACTTCGGTATAGATCTTCCTCCAGATACTCGTCCTATATTTATTCCACCATATAGAATGGCACCAGGAGAGTTGAAAAAGCTTAAAGAGAAGTTGAATGATCTTTTAGATAAGGGCTTTATTCGACCAAGTGTCTCACCTTGGAGAGCTTCGGTCTTGTTCTTGAGAAAGAAAGATGGTTCCCTTAGGATGTGTATAGATTACCGCCAATTAAACAAGATTACCATCAAGAACAAGTATCCTCTTCTAAGAATTGATGATCTTTTCGATTAGCTTCAGGGTGCTTCTTGTTTTTCGAAAATAGACCTCAGATCTGGCTACCATCAGTTGAAAGTAAGGGAATGTGATATTCCAAAGACAGCATTCAGGACCCGTTATGGTTATTATGAGTTTTTGGTCATGTCTTTTGGTTTGAGCAATGCGCCAGCATCGTTCATGGACCTTATGAATAGAGTCTTCAAACCTTATTTAGATATGTTTGTTATCGTCTTCATTGATGACATACTAATCTATTCAAGAAATGAAGAGGATCATGCTAGCCACCTCAGAATAGTTTTTCATACTTTGAAAGATAAGGAGTTATATGCTAAGTTCTCAAAATGTGAGTTTTGGCTTGAGTCTGTGGCGTTCTTGGGCCACATAGTTTTCGATGATGGAATTAGAGTTGATACCCAAAAGATAGAGGCAGTGCAGAGTTGGCCTAGACCCACATCTCCAACTGATATTAGGAGTTTCTTGGGATTGGTTGGATATTATAGAAGGTTTGTAGAGGGCTTCTCGTCTATTTCGTCCCCTTTGACCAAATTGACATAGAAAACAGTTAAGTTTCAATGGTCTAAAGCTTGTGAGAAAAGCTTTCAGGAATTGAAAAAGAGGTTAACTACTGCCTCAGTATTAACCTTACCAGAAGGTACACAAGGCTTTGTGGTGTATTGTGATGCATCTAGAGTTGGATTGGGTTGTGTGTTAATGCAGAATGGCAAAGTTATAGCTTATGCCTCCAGACAGTTGAAAGTTCATGAGAAGAACTGCCCAACCCATGACTTAGAATTGGCTGTTGTAGTATTTGTTTTGAAAATATGGTGCCATTATCTTTATGGTGTTCATGTAGATGTGTTCACCGATCACAAGAGCCTTCAGTATGTGTTCACTCATAAGGAGCTCAATCTCAGATAGAGAAGGTGGTTAGAATTACCTAAGGATTATGACATGATTATTCTTTACCACCTAGGTAAGGCTAATGTTATTGCTGATGCTTTAAGCAGGTTGTCTATGGGTAGTACCGCCCATGTTGAGGAAGAAAAGAGAGAGTTAACAAAAGATGTGCATAGGTTTGCACGCTTAGGAGTTTAACTTATGGATTCCACAGAAGGAGAAATAGTAGTGACGAATGGGGCTGAATCGTCACTAGTGTCAGAAGTTAAAGAAAAACAAGACCAAGATCCCATTTTGCTTGAGTTGAAGGCAAATGTTCAAAAGCAAAAAGTATTAGCTTTTGAACAAGGGGGAGATGGTGTTTTGAGATATCAAGGTAGATTGTGTGTACCTATGGTGGATGGACTCCAAGAGAGGATTATGGAGGAAGCTCCTAGCTTCAAATATTCCATTCATCCGGGTTCCACAAAGATGTATCATGACTTGAGAGAAGTTTATTGGTGGAATAGCATGAAGAAGGGCATTGCAGAATTTGTTGCTAAGTGTCCAAATTGCCAGCAAGTGAAAGTTGAGCACCAAAGGCCCGACGATTTGGCGCAGAATATAGAACTTCCAGAATGGAAGTAGGAGATGATTAATATGGATTTCATCACAGGTTTACCAAGGTCTCGCAGGCAGCATGATTCTATTTTGGTGATTGTCAAAAAAATGACAAAACCAACCCATTTTATGCCGGTAAAGACTACCCATTCAGCAGAAGATTATGCCAAATTATATATTCAGGAGGTGGTAAGACTTCATGGAGTGCCAGTCTCCATTATTTCGGACAGAGAGGCACAATTTGCTGCACAGTTTTGGAAATCTTTTCAGAAAGGCTTCGGTTCAAAGGTGAACTTAAGTACTGCCTTTCATCCTCAGACTGATGGGCAAGCAGAGCACACTATTCAGACATTAGAAGATATGTTGAGGGCTTGTGTGATTGATTTCAAAGGGAATTGGAACGGTCACTGATCTTGGGCGTATTTATGCGCCTGATAACTAATTTATCCCATATATATAGCTAAGTTGAGATCATTTTTTAGTAGTTGGAATTAAGTTTTAAGGGTCTTTTGATGTCGCTTTTTCTAACCAATATGATTGGATGTTTCAGGGTGAAAAACATAAAGTAACAAGCCGAAATAGGGCACCTAGTCAGAGGTCGAAAAATAGAAGACGAAGTTGCGGAGAAAAAGGGCCAAGAAGCTAGAGAATACACCACGAGGGAGCATCTCTGCATCGCGGAGCCAATCTGTGTGCGCAGAAATGGAATTCCACTTAACAGCGGAATGTGCGATGGGAGCGCGTCGCGAAGAGGGTTCATCTGTGTGCAACTATAGGCGAGAGAACAGGTCCACGTCGCGGACTTGGACACCAGAGATTGGCCACGTGTTTTATTTTAGACTATAAATAGTTTAAGTGTATATTTCATGGGATGTCCAATTTTAGAAAATACAGGAGAGTAGCGATTTGGCTAACCCTTTCTAGGGCTTTTCTTCTACTCCTTCATTTTGGTAAACTCTTTCATGATCCATAAACATTACTTGATAATCTTTTGTTCTATGAGTAGCTAAAGTCCCTTTTTCTAGGGTTGCAGCTACAATTAATGGTATATTAGTATTTGTTTCTAGCATGAGATGGGCTTTCTTGTGATTTATGCTTACATTATTGTTTAACTATGTTAATGCATAATCAACATTAAGATACACTTGTTGTCTGCTCTTGAACTCGAAAGATGAATAGAGGGATAAACTAAAGAATGTGAGAAGTGTGTTCACTCTAGAGTAAAATTAGAGTGTTTTGTATATAGGATAGTCTTATACCTATATACCGCGCTTGATTAATATGCAAGAAGATAGCTTAATGCTCCGCCATTGGTTCATGTCTATCCCCGCTCAACGATGTAGTTAGGCTGTCAATGGTGGTAGGCGATTAGAGGTTGGGAGACCATGATCATAAAATGAACCTTGCAAATCCATAATGATGTTAGTTTGTCGAATGCTAGGATAAAGTAATTTTATACCAGAAATCGGGTTATGCTGCAACCCTAGATTACTTTCCCATATTGTGAAATTCTCTTGTTTAAAACTGTTTGATTGTAGTACTTAATTTGCGAGATTGTTCAACTTCGTAATTATAATCAAGTTTCTAAAATTGTTTGCTGCATAAGTAAATTTATTTTAAACTTAACAAAGTTGTTGTCTGTGATTTGAAGTCACTTGGATTCGATAATCCGGCTCAAAAGAGTCGTTGTACTACTTGAGTGACCACGTGCACTTGCGTGTGCTTTTGGACGCAACAAGTTTTTGACCTACCTCTCATTGAGTTTGCTTACAACAACAGTTATCACTCTAGCATCCAAATGGCTCCTTATGAAGCTCTATATGGGAGAATATGCAAATCTTATACTAGATGGTTTGAAGTTGGTGAAGCAGGGTTGATAGGACCAGAATTAGTTCACCAAGCTATGGAGAAGGTGAAAGTGATTCAAGAAAGGTTGAAAACGGCACAGAGTCGTCAAAAATCCTACACTGTTGTTAGGAGAAGAGAGTTAGAGTTCGAAATAGATGATTGAGTATATTTGAAAGTTTCACCCATGAAGGGTGTTATGAGGTTTGGTAAGAATGGGAAGTTTAGTCCTCGATATATTGGACCTTATCGAATATCCAAGAGGATTGGCAAAGTAGCTTATGAGTTAGGCTACCACAAGCCGCTTTCACATCTTCATGTTGAAGAAATGCATGGGCGATCCTTCATTGATCATACCAACTGAAAATATTGAGATCAAGGACGGCTTATCTTATGAGGAGATTCTGGTTCAGATTCTATATCGCCAAGTTCGCAAGTTGAGAACTAAAGAGGTAGCAT
>NW_006239062.1:487730-508417 GCF_000226075.1 Solanum tuberosum | reverse complement strand
TTATGAGGTTTGGTAAGAAGGGGAAACTTAGTCCCCGGTATATTAAACCTTATCGAATATCCAAGAGGATTGGCAAAGTAGCTTATGAGTTAGGCTACCACAAGCCGCTTTCACATCTTCATGTTGAAGAAATGCATGGGCGATCCTTCATTGATCATACCAACTGAAAATATTGGGATCAAGGATAGCTTATCTTAAGAGGAGATTCCTATTGAGATTCTAGATCGCCAAGTTCGCAAGTTGAGAACAAAAGAGGTAGCATCAGTCAAAGTCCTTTGGAGGAATCAATTCGTTGAGGAAGCTACTTGGGAAGCTGAAGAGGAAATGAAGAAGAGATACCACATCTCTTTAAGTCCGGAGAAAATGTAGACCAAGGTACTAATTCTCTTCTTAGTACTCTTTAAATTATGAGTGAGCATGTTGTTTGTTTGCATTTGCTTGTTGGGTGTTTAAACATGATGTTACCACCCTTAGCCTAGTAAGAGTAATCTCATTCGAGGAAGAATGTTCACAAGGGGGAGATATTGTAATATCTCGCAAATTGAAATATCTAGGAAGAAGCTAAGAACTAGAAATAGTCATTTTTTGGAAAGAATGAAAACTCTGGAAAAAATTGTTTAAGTTAGGAAAACTGAGGTTTTGGTCAACTTCAAATGACCATAACTCCTAGCTCAGGATGAGTTAGGCGTATATCCAGATATGGTTGGAAATCTCTTGGAATGATCTTTCCAACGCCGCCAAGTTTGCTCGATTCCGAGTTCGTATGAGTAAGTTATCCCCTTTGGAAGTAGGGTTGTTGGATTAAGAAAATGTCCAATCCGGATTTTTAAAGGGTATTTTAGTCTTTTCATGGCCCTATTATTTTAATCCGTTTTTAGGAGTTTAATATCGGTCAAATCAGATTTTAGTCAGTTTTAGAATTTGGAATTTCACGCTAGGGCTAAGGAGAAGAGAAATGAAGAAGGAGAAAGGGCAAGATTCATCAAAATCGATCAAGATAGTTGGGATTTTTGCCAAGGGTTTATTCCTACCAGGTATGTGAGGCTCTCATAACGTTGGGATCGTTCTCCCACGTGCCAAGCATATTAATTTCAGTTTGGATTCGACCTAAAAGAGTTTGAATATTGATGATCTTGATATCTAATCTTGAATTCATATATTGTTCTTGAATTTGACTGAGTTGAGAAGTTTATTAGTTCGTTACGTCGCATCATAGAGTCGTTTCGAGTTAGGTTCTTAGGTACATTTGTTGGGTATTTGTATCTAAAAGTAATTTGAGAAAAAGAACCGAGTTTGGGTGAATTGGGGTTGGAAAACGAAGAAGAAATTTCGTCGGATGAAATTAGGGGGTGGCTGGGCGCCTATTGCCCAGTTTTGAAAAATTTTGCTCCGCGTCGCGGACCCACCTTCAAATCTTGATTTTTGGTCTTTTCTCATGTTTAGCTATCTAAAATCATTTCTAAACAACATGAGATCTTTCCAAACCCAAATCTTAATCCTTGAATCCATAAGTCAAGTCAAGATCTGTTAAGATTCAAGTCAAGATCAGTTCATAGTCAAGTTAAGATAAGTTCTTAAAGTTTTCCAAGAGTCTTTCACAAATGTTTTAACATTGTTTTAAGACTTAAGTTTTGAGTTCAGTAAAAATGTAAAGTTGAAGTTCTTTTATTCAAAGAAGTATATGGGGACTATGTATTCCCAAAGAGATTTAAAAATGTTTTCACATTTAAATAAGAACGGAAACTGAGATTTTCAAAGAGCCTTCGGGCTAGTTTTCAGAAAAGAGTAATAGCTTTCTAAATGAAGCAAGAAGGGAAACTGAGATTTCCAAGATAGCCTTTGAGCTAAGTTTTTGAGCACTAATCTCAAATCACTGGAGAAGTATGTTTTTAAAAAACATAAGAGTTAGTATATTTTGGGAGTAGTATTGAGCACTGAATTGGGGGCGAGCATGAGTTAAGATAACTGACGTCTTCATAAAACCATGTAGCCACCATGGGTAGAAAAGGGACATACTTTTTAGATGAACTCTTTTCATAATAGACTAGTGGACCCACTTAGTAGTTCAAGTCTTATACCTGTGGCAAGGTATAGGACGCACTGGCAGTGTGAGGAAGATCGTTGTATCATCACTATAGCTCTTAAGTGATGGTTGTCGGTTAGAGAAACTCCCACATAAGTTATTGCATTTTTATATACATCAGTTTATTGTATTTTTACATACATGTCAAAGTTATATTGTATCCTTGTATATACACAGAGTTGACATCATGTTTTTAAACAACTTTTCTTTATATTGTACTTGTTTTAAACTGTTTTATATTGAAATGAGTTCAGTTAAGTATTCATGAGTTGAGAAAAGCCAAGGTAAGTGTTCTTCAGATTCCCTTCAAGCCTATGTTGTTTTAGCATTCCAACTCGCATACTCGTACATTCAATGTACTGATGTCAGTTGGCCTGCATCGTCTTATGATGCAGACACTGGTAACTAGGATCGGCATTCCAGCGCACCGTTGATCCAGTTAGCAGTTCAGAGTCAGTCGGTGAGCCTCCTTGCATTCCGGAGGATCTATTTTCATTGCTTTTTATTTAGTTCATTAGGATGTTCTGGGGTTGTCCCAACATCCATCTCAGTTCTTTTTAAAGGCTTTCATAGATAGTCAGATGTTAGTCCTTTTGAGTCTTTTTCATTATCATTTCTTATTGTTAAGGCTTGGGTTGCTAATTTTTGCCAAGTTGAATGTTTAACCTTTAAACATTCTTAGTTATTTTATTATTCAATTCAATTAAGTGTTATTGGTCATTATAAGTATGAATATTGTCTTTCGCTGAGTTAAGTAAGCCAGGCCAAGGGTTCGCTTGGGGTCAGCAATGGTCTTCGAGTGCCAGCCACGTTCAGGGTGTAGGCTCGGAGAGTGACAGATACAAAAGAAATATTCAAAAAGTGTATTTCATAGATGTGGAGGAAGGGCACTGGTCGCGTACTTGTCGATCATCTAAGCGTCTGGTTCAGCTCTATCAGGCATCCTTGAAAAAGGGTGATAATAATCCAGTAGCAAACTTTATCTTTGAAGATAATGTTGAGCCCATACATAAGATGAATAATAATGCAGAAGCAAACTTCATCTCTGAAGATAATGTTGAGCCCATACATAAGATGAATAGAAGCAAATTTCATCTCTGAAGATAATGTTGAGCCTATGCATCTGGATGTAGCTGATTTCTTTGCATTCCCTGAAGGAAAAACGATCAGTGGCGATCCCGCGACAATCTAGATAATTTCCTTTTTTGTTTGTTTGTATTAGTTGGTATGTTTATGCTTTTCTAATCTCTGTAAATAAATAATGTTTATATAATATCCATGTTTAATAGTAATATTTTACTTTGTTTATATCTGTTTTGAAGAAAATATGGATATGCCCCAAATTTCGTTTGGATCAATAGTAGATCATGCGGACATTTGTGTAGTTGACAGTGGAACAACACATGCCATATTTAAAGATAAGAAGCACTTTTCTTACTTGCTTTGAAGAAAAGCAAATGTTACTACAATTTCTTGTAATTCGAAATTGATTGAAGGATCCGGAAAAGCTACTATATTCCTGCCTAAGAGGACAAAAATTGTTATAGAAGATGCGTTGTTTTCTTCTAAATCCCCAAGAAACTTGTAAGTTTCAAAGATATCCACCGAAATGGATATCATATTGAGACACTAAATGAAATGAATATTAAATACCTTGGTATAACCAAGTATGTCTCAGGCCAGAAATACATTTTGGAGAAATTACCAACCCTATCTTCTGGCCTATATTATGCAGAAATGTGTACAATCGAAGCACATTCAATCGTAAACAAGAAGTTTACTGATTTAAATACGTTTGTGTTATGACATGACCGAATAGGTCATCTTGGATCAATAATGAGAAGACGAATCATTGAAAATTCAAATGGATATCCATTAAAGAACCTGAAGATTCTTACGAGTGATGAATTTTCATATGTTGCTTGTTGTCAAGGCAAATTGATTACTAGGCCATCTCCAATGAAGGTTAACATTAAATTCCCTCAATTTTTAGAACGTATACATGGGGATATCTATGGACCTATTCACCCATCTAGTGGGTTGTTTAGATATTTTATGGTCCTAATAGATACATCTTCAAGATGGTCTCATATGTGCCTCTTATTGTCTCGTAACCTGGCGTTTGCAAAATTATTGGCACAAAGAATAAGATTAAGGGCGCAATTCCCAGATTATCCTATTAAGGCTATCCACTTTGATAATGCTGGAGAATTTACATCCCAAGCTTTTGATGATTATTGCTTATCAATTGGGATAAGAATTGAACATCCTGTTGGTCATGTTCATACTCAAAATGGCCTGGCAGAGTCATTTATTAAGCGCCTACAATTGATTGCAAGACCACTACTTGTGAAAACGAAATTGCCCACTACCGTATAGGGTCATTCTATCTTACATGTAGCAGCACTCATTCGTCTTAGACCAACAAATTATAATAAATACTCCCCAATGACCAAATATTGCTCATCTGCAAATTTTTGGATGCGTTGTATATGTGCCAGTAGCACCACCTCAGCACACTAAGATGGGTCCCCAAAGAAGGTTAAGCATATATGTCGGGTTTGATTCACCCTCCATAATTCGCTATCTTGAGCCATTGACGGGAGATTTATTCACTGCAAGATATGCATATTGTCGATTTGATGAAACAAATTTTCTGCAATTAGGGGGAGAGAAAAAAGAACTTAGAAGTGAAATTGCATGGAAAGTTTCATCATTATCTCATTTTGATCCACGTTCCCCTATGTGTAAACATAAGGTCTAGAAGATCATCCATTTGCAAAACATAGCAAATCAAATGCCAGACGCATTTACTGATTTGAAAAGGATAACAAAGTCACATACTCTTGCAGTAAATGTGCCTATCCGGATTGACGTCCCAAAAGAACCATCTACAAGTGTCATGGCTTTTGAATCACAAACACGTTTGAAGCGTGGCAGACTATTGGGTTCAAAGGATAAAAATCCTAGAAAAAAAGTACGAAAAATGACACGACAAAAAAATCTCACGAAGAGATTCAAGATCTGATTAATCCTGATATTCCTGAAGAGATCAGTGAAACTGAGACTCAAGTGAATGAAGAACTTTCAATAAGTTCTACGGGTGATGGGATAAGTTTAGATCGATCGAAAATCATTGTTGATAATGTTTTCGCATATAATGTTGCACTTAACATTATGCAAGACAGTGAGGATATTGAACCCTTATCTGTCGAAGAATGTCGACGAAGATGTGATTGGCCAAAATGGTAAGAGGCAATTCAATCAGAATTGAACTCACTTGCTAAACATGAGGTTTTTGGACCTGTAGTCCAAATCCCAAATGGTGTAAAATCTGTTGGCTATAAATGGGTTTTTGTGCGAAAGCGAAATGAAATTGTGAGATACAAGCCAAGCCTTGTTGCGCAAGGATTCTCTGAACGACCCAGTGTCGACTATGAAGAAACATATTCACAAGTTATGGATGCAATAACTTTTCGATATCTCATCTGTTTAGCTGTTCATGAAAACCTTAAAATACATCTGATGGATGTGGTTACAGCTTATCTTTACGGTTCACTTGATAATGAAATTTATATGAAAATTCTAGAAAGACTTAAAATGCTTGAAACATATAGTTCAAAACCTCGGGAAATGTGTTCCACAGATTACAAAAGTCATTATACGGCTTAAAACAATCAGGGCACATGTGGTATAATAGCCTCAGTGAGTACTTGATAAAATAAGATTATATAAATGATGTCATTTGTCCTTGTATTTTTATTAAGAAAAGAACATCAGGATTTGTTATTCTTATTGTTTATGTTGATGACATTAATCTCATTGGAACTCCAGAAGAGGTCCAAAAGGCAATTGAATATCTAAAGAAAGAATTTGAGATGAAAGACCTTGGAAAGACCAAACTTTGTCTTGGTCTATAAATTGAACATTTAGCAGACAGGGTCTTCATCTATCAATCTGCCTATATTGAGAAAATTTTGAAACGATTTTACATAGACAAAGCACATCTATTAAGTACTCCAATGGTTGTTTGGTCACTTGAAGTGAGTAAAGATCCATTCCGACCTCAAGAAGAGAATGAGGAACCTCTTGGTCCTGAAGTACCTTATCTTAGTGCAATTGGTGCACTTATGTATCTTGCTAATGCTACGAAACCTGACATAGCATTTTATGTTAATTTGTTAGCAAGATATAGTTCTTCCCCTACACGAAGACATTGGAATGGAGTTAAACATATATTGCGATATCTAAATGGGATCAGTGATTTGGGTCTATTTTATACTAACAAAGATAGTGCAGATCCTGTTGGTCATGCAGATGCAGGTTATTTATCTGACCCACATAAAGCTCGATCTCAAACAGGCTACTTGTTCACATACGGAGGTACTGCTATATCATGGTGATCTACGAAGCAGTCCATTGTCGCTACTTCTTCAAATCATGCTGAGATAATAGCTATTCATGAAACAAGTAGAGAATGTGTATGGTTGAGATCAGTGATACATTTCATCAAAGAAAGATGTGGTTTGAAGTGTGATGTCAAGGTACCCACAATGCTCTTTGAAGACAATGATACATGCATAGCTCAACTAAGAGGAGGCTTCATAAAAGGAGATAAAACGAAACATATTTCACCAAAATTATTTTTCACACATGACCTATATAAGAACGGTGATATTGATATACAACAAATTCGTTCAAGTGATAATCCAACAGATTTATTCACCAAATCTTTACCAGTCTCAACTCTTGAGAAGATGGTGCACTAGATTGGAATGCGAAGACTTAAGCATCTGAATCGTGGTATTTATCAGGGGGAGTAAAATACGCGTTGCACTCTTTTTTCCTTAGTCTAGGTTTTGTCCTACCAAAAGGTTTTTAATGAGGTAGCAAGCAATGCGTATTATGAATGTCTATGTATATTCTTGTTCCTTCAACTTTTCTTTTACATGGACATCCAAGGGGGGTGTTGTAAAACTAAATGGATGCCATGTGGGCCACCCTTTAAGTGTCATCACTTGCTATACTAAAATGATGCCATGTGGGGCCACCCATTTTTGAGGTGTCATCACTTGGCCAAGTGGATAACTTCCTAATGGCCAAATGTTTGTTTGTATGTTACTAAGTGGCTATATATAGCCATTACTTTCATTCACTAAATGAAAGATATAAGAAAAGTTTGGAATATATTATGCTCTCCCTTTGTTTGTTCTTTATATTATTTTAGTTTATTAATAAGTACTCCATCTGTTTAAAAGAGAATGACCTCATTTCCTTTTTAGTCTGTTAAAAAAAAGAATGACCTATTTCTTTTTTTGGTAACATTTTAATTTCAGCTTTTCACGTGGCATGTTTAAAGCCACAAGATTGAAGGGTAGTTTAGTTACGGCCGCCGTTCACCGGGGCTTCGGTCGCTGGCTCCCCTGTCATCAGGTCACCAACTTCCTTGACCTTCCGGCACTGGGAAGGCGTCAGCCCCCATACATGGTCTTACAACTTTGCGGAGACCTGTGTTTTTGGTAAACAGTCGCCCGGGCCTGGTCATTGCGACCCTTTTTGTGATGAGGCACCCCTTCTCCCGAAGTTACGGGGCTATTTTGCCGAGTTTCATAGAGAGAGTTGTCTCGCGCCCCTAGGTATTCTCTACCTACCCACCTATGTCGGTTTCAGGATTATTAACAGTACCTTTTTTAGAGAATGTTAATAAATTCCAAAATCCATTTCGCCGTCCAATAGCGACGACTGTCTTTTTGATTGGTACCGCAGTCGCCCTTTGGTTGGGCATTGGTGCAACATTACCTATTGATAAATCCCTAACTTTAGGTCTTTTTAATTTTGTTTAATTGATTCAATTGTGAACTAACACGACATGTGTGTCTAGGGAATAGTTTCTTCAAAGCGAAAGCAAAAGCGATTCCCGTAGTAGCGGCGAGCGAAATGGGAGCAGCCTAAATCGTGAAAACGGGGTTGTGGGAGAGCAATGCAAGCGCCGTGCTGCTAGGCGAAGCAGCCTGAATGCTGCACCCTAGATGGCGAAAGTCCAGTACGCTCTGACTCGAGTAGCATATGGCACGTGGAATCCCGTGTGAATCAACAAGGTACATTTGACATAACTTTAATTTAGAACCACAAGATTCAAAAGTCTTTTTTATTTTCTAAAACTCCGCGCCAAGTCAAACCAGGTCACTCTTTTTGAAATGGAGGGAGTATTAGTTTGTTAGCTAGTTATTTTATAACAAAATTATTATTCTTGCCTCTTTATAAAAACTTTTTGTATCTTTTATTCAAGTTCACATATATTGATTAAAAAATGACTTATTCCACATTTAATTTAGAATATTTCTTATATATTTGTGTCCTCAGAAATTCTACAGTAAACCTCACTAAATTAATATAAGTGAGACCATTAATTATTATTATTTTGTAAATATATTATTTAATCGATAAATTAATATTTATTAATTTAAAGAGTGTTTCGACATCACAAATTTCGTTTAGGGATGAAATCTCAGAGAATTTAAATGAACCCACTCATGAAAACGTCATTCATGAATTTGAGGTATAATTGTACTTTTAAAAATTATTAATTTATAATATTAATGAGACCATATATTTATATAGATGTTTATTATCTTATTGAAGTGATTTTTTCATTGGCCCTAAGTTGGGAACCAGAGAAAAATATATCTTAAAAAGGTTATTAATTAACCAAGTATTAGTGAAGCTTTACCGATATTAACACTTTTGATTACGAAAGTGATGTTAATCCTGGTTTCGTTGTAACCCGCCGTCCGATACCAACCCCCCCTCCGTCATGTCGGTTCAGAGATTCCTCAAGCACCGCCGTTACTCTCGTAATTCGCCGGAAATATACTTTCTCCACAATTTCACTTCTTCAGATTCTCACAGTAAACCCTCAAACCCTTCCGATCACAACCGCTGTCACAACCATAGGCACAACCGGTATGTCCACTTTCTGAACTCGTTGTTACCATCAAAGCCGCAATTTGTTATTCCGCACAGTGTTTCCTTCTGCCGTTCCTTCTCCACTGGCGACTCGCGAATTGGTAACATCAGTGACGACTCAGTAGTTACTCAGTATGAGAGCACGGATTTGTTGATCAGCGAAAATGTTAGTGCAATTGCTGAGGAGTCCATTCTTCCAGTACGTGCCTTGATTTCGTTGTTGGATGGTTATCATGACCTCACTGGCTTCCCATGGTAACATACTCCATTCGTTCCAATTTTTTTGTTAAGCACCTTTATATAAATTTTCAGAAATTCTAAGCTTTTTGCTGGTATTTTAAAAATTCCTAGTTTCATTGTAAAATTGAAATGTAGTTCTAAAAAATGGCTTTGAGAATTGATTCAGTAAGGTGAGAAGAGCCATGGTACCCAACTTGAAATTCATATACAGAAGTTAAGCAAACAATGCAGAAAATTCTAGCTTGTGAATTGTATTATATGGTGGAAAAATAACCACTCTGTCCTTACCTTGCAAAAAAAAATTCAGTCTTTCATTAATAGGAACTCAACCATTACAAGGGCTATTAATTACCCACAAGGATTGGCCAGTTTTTCAATCACTGAGGAACATTTTTACTGACGAAGTTCCTTCTAAAATCCCATAGAACAGTCTGTAATGTCTTAATTTAGTATTTTCTTTTTCTAATTTTATCCAATGCTAGTATGTGGGCCCTTGATTTTGAAATCATACTCTGTACGTACTTGGTTTGCAGGTGGATCATTATAGTTTCTTCAACAGTGGCTTTGAGGCTTACGTTATTCCCGTTTGTATTATTGCAACTCCACAAGTTGAAGAGAATTGGAGAGTTATTTCCTAAATGTGAGGCTTTGTTTTCAGCACCATTGATTTCCCTTATCTGATGCTAATTTTGGAACTCAAAGAGTAGTATGGAGTGAAAGAGGGGAATGAGTAGGTGGGCCTCTTTTCCCTTTGGTTGGAATTTAGGAACAAAGATATTTAAGGCCTGTTGTCCATACAAATTATTTCATTATCTCAACTTCAATTTGAGATGTTAATTGCCCATAGATGTGTGTTTTACAATTTGGTCCATTATTTTAACTTCAACTTGAAATAGAGAATTTGAAGTCAAAATACTTTGTTTGAGGAGTATCTCAAGTGAAACAATGTTTTTTACTCTCTAAACTTCAACTTTGTTTCCAGTGATATTATATCCAAACACAACTAACTTCTCAATACTCTTTTCAATTTCAAATTGTCCACATGCCTATTTAGAGTATTAAAATCTGCCCAAGATTCACTAAACTTGTATAAATTTTACTTTATCGTCAGTTCTACTTCTTTCCCTCCAAGTGCTCATGTATATAACTATATATTCAGCCTAGAGTAGAGTTGGCTATAGTTTCATTTAATAATTCATGTTTCTAGAGGTGCTCTTCTTTAAAATGAAACTTACACAATGTTCCCAAGAGGATGGCATAGAGGTTGAGGCATGAGAGCAACAATGTGGACACGCCAGGTTCAAATCCCAGCTACAATACTTGGTATGTCCAGTCTGCTTCAGCCTTGATGAGCATGAATTGGGAAACCTATGTTTGTGATCCAGCCAAGTTGCCCTGTAGATCAGTTGAGGAGGTGCTCTCAAGCTAGCCCACACACTACTAATTAAATAAGACAAGAAAAAAAGAACTAAGATAACTTTGCTGATGCTGTATTTTCTTTGTTCTGTAAAGAATCTATCTTATAATGACATGTCCACCCTAACAAATATAGACGAAAAAGAAAGAGTGAAGAGGCTAGCCTCAATGAATTGTTTGAGACGGCAGACATAGTATTTTACCTCTTAATAGAGATGTATGCACGCCAGAAGCTATTACTTTTTAACTGATCTTTTTATGCATTTTTAAGTGCCTCCTCCATTGCCTCCGCCTATGTCAGGAAGGAGTCTTAGGGACCAACTTAAAATCTTTTTCAAGGAGAAACGAGCGGCAGGCTGTCCTTCATTTTTTTGGTACTTCGCCTCTCTGACAGTTCAGGTGATAATCCTATATAATTTATTATATCAAGTTTATTTGCCTTAGATGACTTTCCATATATAGTAGATAATTGACTATTTTTCATTATACATTGTAGAACACTGAGGAAATTGCTACTTTTATTTGAAAACCATGTGTAGAAAACAAAAATTTGAAAGTCATCATGTTTTAGAATTCATTATTTGCCTATTTAGATGAGTAGGAGTTAGACTACAATAAGTTATATTTCTTTTTCCGTGTCTGTTTGCTTTATTTTTAGAATACTTCACACAAAAAAGTAGATCAATATTGATGTTGTTTTTATTGTCACATTCAGTCGAAGATTTTGAAATCTCCGTATGAAATTTGGTACTTTATTGATGAAAGTAGGATGTTGTAGAGTAATTTTGTCATCTTGGTCATGATCTTTATGCATTTTAGGTGCCCTGCTTTCTTCTTTGGATTACGACTATTAGAAGAATGTCACTGCATCATCATGAAGGCTTTGATTGTGTAAGAACACCCTTTTTCATTTATGCAATTCTTGTGCAGGGTTGGTTTTCTTTTTGGTATTATAAGTCTTTTCTTTCTCCTCTTAATTGCTTAGTTTGGTTTTGTATCATCATCTTTTACAAGGCTCAATTGATACACCTAGTGACAAGCTGACTGTATAAGCATTGTTGATACATATAACATGCTAGTGAAAAACTGATTGTATAAGCATTGTTGATGCATATAACATGCGATTCAACAACATAGCGGTGAAACTAATATGGTAATTCTCAAGTAAGTGAGGCATTCAATATATGCAACATAAATAGTAAATAGTTCGCTTGCCTTGTTTTTTCCTCTTCTTTTGCTTCGTCGCATCTCCTCCTGCAAACAAAGAGCGCATTTTACACACATCCAATGAGTTTTTTTTTTTTTTAACTAGTAACTTGTATTCCTCAACATTAAGGGCTATGCCGGCCACCTCCAAAAAGTAGTAACAGAGAAGGGAGGGAAAAAAACAGAAATACTTACCAAGAACCTTTGAAATCCACTAATTGGATTTCCTCTTCTATATTTTGTTCTTTACACCAAAAACCTAAGGAAGTAATTACTTTCCATTTAATATTCTGTATTGAGCTCCACCAGATACAAGCAGATAAGGTCCTCCACCACTTCTTTTGACTCTTGTTGCTCCCCCTTGTGATCCAACAACCCAACAAGTCTGATGTGTGTTCTGGCATATACAAGTGTTTGTTGGTTTCCAGTGCCTCTTTGCATAGTAAGCATCTAGAGGCTATGTTGATGCTCCTTTCCTGTAATGCTTCATGAGTCAAACAAGCTCTCCTAGCTACCAACCAGACAAAACACTTCACTTTAGTGGGAGCCACACTTCCAAACAGCACTCCATGACCCTGTCTAATCCCATTATGAGGAGTGAAAAACCTCACTGGCTCTCTATTGACTAGCACTGAGTATCTGACACTTGTGATGCAAAACTTGATCCATCGAACCCATTTGATCCCAGACTCTCCTGATTTCAATCTCCAGCCAAGAGCTTCATTGGCCATTAGGATGTCTAGACCTAATAAACGCCTACACTAAGATCTCAAGTGTTGATTTGGTCTTGAATCCTTACTTTGGACCTAGTAAATCTGATACCTGTCTGAGGGAAGTCAACTAGTTGGTGATAGTAATAAAATTTAAGATCCCTCCCTTGCCTCAGAATATGTCTCACGTACCACGCTTTCCTCAGGGAACCTTATCTTATTGAAATTCCTTTTATAATCCATGTTACTTTTTATCCCCAGACTAGTCTATCATTGTCCCAATTCTCTATTTTGGACTCTCACCTTCTAGTCCATGAATTCCCACAAAACTCCACTCGGTTATACCATGAATTTTCCAGATCTACCTCTAGCAGAAGTCATTTCTTTTCTCATCTACCTCCCTCTCTACAAGCTCCTCACCGCTGTCTTCACTTTTTCTATGAATAGTAGTTGATAGAGAGCGTCAAATTTTTTATGATGGACTTCAATAGCCAAGTATATAGTTTTTTCTTACCAAATTGCTTGGAATTTAATAGAAAAAAGTATATAGTTTGTTCTTACCAAATTGCTTTAGTTACTCCCTCTGTCCCAATTTATGTGGCACTGTTTGACTTGACACGAAGTTTTTAAAAAGGAAGACCTTTGAAACTTGTGGTTTAAAACAAACCTTAGATATTTGTGTGCTTATAAATCATTTAATTGAAGGTAAACTGGGGATTTTAAAGTTGAATTGTTTCTAATTATAGAGAAATGACATTCATTTTGGGACAAAGTAAAAAGGAAAAGGCTACATAAATTGGGACAAAGGGAGTAGTAGTCTAATTCCTGTATCTATATGATAAATCTTAAAGCTTTGGAACTCTTTTGAGTTTAAATATTCTGTCCACTTGATGATACTTGTTTCCATTTCATTTCTTTGTAGGGGGGCATTCTTTGGTTCCAGAACTTGACCGAGGTTCCTAGTGGTGTTTTAGGGCCAGTCTTTCCTTTACTGATTGCTGGATTGCATTATATCAACGTTCAGGTATATTGCTTTTATCAACCTTGAGATTTACTGCCTTTCTGTTTTGTTGTTGTCTTTCTTTGTGGTAACTGGTAACAGAGTTTCATTATGGGATTAGGAGACCTGTACCTTGTTCTTGGCCTTGATACTAGATACATTTTCATATATAATTTCTTTTTCCTGTTCTGTTTGGAGGGTGGACTGTTATCCAATATTACTGATGTTTAGGTATTTGATCGTCAACATGATCAATTTTGTGCTGGTTAACCATCACTTTATGTTCAGACATGTTCTCTTGGTGCCCACCTTGCAATGATTGGTGGGTGTGGGTCTTGGATACTGTTTTAGTTCTATAGGTATGAGATATCTGCATACCGGCATCAATTTTGTTTCTTAATATGTTTTTTCTCCAAAGCTAGTATATGGTTGATATTTCTTCCTTGCCCTTTCGTACTTTTGGGCATTTTGGTATACTGTTGCAAGGAATAATAATCTATTCTTGCATGGTTTTGAACACTTGAAACCTTTCTCCCAATCAATAATGATTCCAAACATTGAGTTTTGTAATCTCTGACTCCCTCTGGTGCTCAAAACTCCCGAGAACCGAAGATTTAACTGGCAGGTGGATCTTCCTGCCATCTGTATTCAGTTAACTTATAAGATCTTCTCTGTAAAATTCGGTCTTTCCAAATGTGGTGTAGAATGTTAGAAAAGGGAAGACTTCATCTTGGTTTGGATAATTGAAGTTTTGACCAAAATAAGCCATTATTAAAATCAATTCACCAAAATAATATGTTTTTTTTAAAAATCTCTTGCCCTATCTCCCCATTTTCCGCATGTTCAAAAAATGGAGTCCTAGAAGTTTAACCCACAAAAAGGTACCACAGAAAGAAAAAGAAGGCGACTCAACTTAGGCATCACTGGTACCCTTTGGATTTTGTGCGTGTGCAGGGAGGGTGTAAATTCTATCTTTGTGGTGCTTGGTTGGTTTAGGTCTGATGCTGAAACCTGCACTGTGTACGGTCATATACACACTGGTTTAGTAATTCTTCAGCTTCTTTGTTGGCTCAAGAAAGGTTTTAGCTTCAGTACTTTCTTTAGGATATTGCTAATTTCTTGTAGATTTTCACTCTAAAATGACTTGTTGGAGCAGATAAAATGAGATCAGGAAGTGGCAGGTGTGTTTTCTTATGTTTGCTTTGCATGGACTTATTTCAAGTCTATTTAATTAAAACTTTGACCAGTGTCTTGAAAGGCGGGGGCGTGAGGCGAGACGTTTTATGCAGTATGGGGCGAGACGTAAGTCCCGAGACACGGGGCGTAAGTCTTATGGATCTACGAGGCGTAGTCTCACGTATATTCAATTTTATTACTAAGAAAATAAGCAAAAGTAAGACTTTCAATTATTTTACAAATAAGTTTTAATAAATAACCGTATAATATATAGGAAAAAGTATTATGATGAGAAAGGTATTAATAACCAATAATGAATAAAAAAAAAGTACTACAATTACTATTTGAGAAATATCATTAGATTTAAAGAGAAAGAGATTCAAAAACAAAAAATAATATCCCGGGACACGTTTTACGCCCAGGGATTACGTTTTTATGCTTGGAGCTTACGCCCCAAATTTTAGGACTTACGCCCTATGGATCTACGTCTTTTATTTGAGCCCTGGAGCGTTTTTGGTACACCTCACCCCGAGACTCAACCAGGATTCGCCCCAAAAAATGTTTTTGAAAACACTAACTTTGACTACCTGTCAAGATAGCTTACCTGAACTAGCTTTTGCAATTGTTACGGGAAAAAGGTGGATTCTTGAATTAATTGTAAAGGCTGTGTGGTAGAGACTAGAGAGTATTCTTATATTTTTCTTCCAGTGAAGAAATTCAATTTTTTTTCCTTTTAATTTTCGTTTGGCAGAAAACTTCTTTGTCCACAATGAATTTGTTGCATTTTTCCAGATAAAATACAACAATAACAATAATTATGTCTTGGTTCCAAACAAGTTGGGTTTGAATATTAAATCATCACTGACCATGTTCCTATTTAAATTTTTAGATAAAATAAAATGTAAACCTAGATCTTTCATTTCCATCTGCACATCCCAAATCATGTCTTCCCATTCTGTCAGATTTTTTCACGGAAAGGGAAATCTGAAGAATGTTCTATCACTAGGTGATTTCTTCCCATCTTCCTAATTCTTGATTGACATAGTTCCTGGTGTTCCTTCTAAAAAGGAAAGAGTGCCTTGGTACCGGTGTTGGTGGGAGGTAGCAAGTACTTTGTGGAATAGTCGAGGTGTGTGCAAGTTGCTTCGACACCATCACTATCCGGAAAAGATGAAGAAGAATGTTCTCTACCCCACACGACCTTAACAATTGGTTCAAGAAGCCATCTTCTATGGTCACAGTTGCAAAATCTAGTTCAAGTAAGCTACATTTTCAAGGTATGAGATAAGACTTGAACACGGTCTATCTAAAGGCATAATTCAATTTTCATTTCAGTCAACTGCCTAAGCCGAAAAGCTTTCACCCAAAAAAGGATGCAATAGTACAATGGAAAGGATTTATCTGATAGAGCCCGTATTTTTTGCTGCTGTGGGTTATAAAGAATAGAGAAGGTTGACCTGGGGAAATAACAATGTGTTTCGGAGGATGAGATGGATAAAAGTTCTGATAGTGTGACGTCAAATGCAAAGCAAAAGAGAGAATCACCAATAAAAGGGGCTGGGAATGAGGAAGAAAGATAATCAACCAAAAGATGAAAGGGAAAAGAAACAGACGAGGAAAGTGGGAAGAATATTATAAGTAGTTGGTTAATTTATTGGTGATGGGATTCAAATAGCAGACTTCACTTAATTGGAAAGTAACTCGTGTGTTTTTGAAATTTGAAAAACATGATATGATGTTAGCTAAACCAAATAGTGTTATCTACTGGTGATAAAAAAGGTACATTTTAACGACTCTGAGGAGTTAGCTGAGGAATTGTTCATGAAGATAGATGGGAAGAGGCAAAACCCCATTGAAGTAGTGAAGGCTCTGATTCCGTTGACTCCCAAAAGTAATGGATCAAAGGAACTGAAGAGGTTGGAATCTGGAAACAATTTTTTCAGCTACGGCACGAGAAGCAGGGGGGGACATACCATTGTCCAATTTAATGAAGGTTAACATCATATCTTGGAACGTGAGGGGTCTCAATGATGCCAGGAAGAGACTCCTGATTAAAAGTTTGTTACACAATTGGAAAGCTGATGTTTTCTGCTTTCAGGAGACGAAATTACAAGGGGATATAAGGGAGATCATTAAAGATTTATGGTCGAACAGATGGGTGAAGTACGTGCAACTAGAAGCTAGTGGCACAAGAGGGGGCATAATTCTAATGTGGGATAGCAGACTGTGGGATGGGGAAATATGTGAGACAGGTACATATTGTATAACTTGTAAATTTGTGGGCAAAACTCAGGACCTCAGTTGGCATATGACAGGAGTTTACGCTCCAAATAGTACATTAGAAAGGGAGGAGGTCTGGTGGGAACTAGGGGCTGTAAGAGGACTTTTCACAGGTCCTTGGGTGGTGGTGGGAGATTTTAACACCGTTAGATTTCCTTCAGAAAAGAAGAACTGTTCAAGATATAATAAAGCCATGATGGATTTTTCGGAGTTCATTGAGGATATGGAGCTAGTGGACTTACAATTAGCAGGGAACAAGTATACTTGGAAGAAAGGGGAAGGCCATGATGTTGCAGCCAGACTAGACAGATTTTTGATTTCTGAAGCATGGGAAAACTCTTTTAGGAACATCAAGCAATCAGTCCTACATAGAGTAACATCGGATCACTGTCCCCTAATTCTTGAATGTGGAAATTGGGAGAGATCAAATTCTTTCTTCAAATTCGAGAACTGGTGGCTGCAGACAGAAAATTTCAAGGAGAAAGTAAAAGTATGGTGGGAATCTCACCATTGCAGAGGCAGACCAGATTATATTTTAGCTGACAAAATAAAATATTTGAAAGGCAAGCTAAAAGAGTGGAGTAGGACTAGCCAAGGCAACCTGGGACTACAAAAACAGAATATCCTAAGTCAGTTGAAGGACCCCCCCCCCCCCCCCCACACACACTACCACCACCCAAAAAACACTTAAGTAAGATCGCAAAATTTAATGACATCCATTGCTAAACAAGTCTACTTAATAGAAAGGAGATTGTTGCCTTCAGAATTATATTTTCAAAATAAGGAGTGAACTCAACAAATTTAATAGGCTATTGTACTCCACGATTTGTCTATCAGAGAAATCATAAAGATAATGGATGCCGCTGTCACCCCAAAACAAGAAGAATAATTGCACAAGCCAGAAAGAAAGTTATCTTCTAGTTACGCTTCTTGCTCTACCAATTCCTAAAGACATCTGTGATTCTTTTCTCCAAGATGAAGCAGCAGGCATCGGTCTGTAGAACCTATAAAAAGGAGATGGTTGTAGCACAAGGTACTCTTGTGCACCTACGTCCTTCAGCTCGCACAGAAGGTGGGATTCATAGTCTTCCAGGCCTGCTTTAGGGGCTAGTGTGCATGTCCGAATATATTCTCACCTTCTCGGTTGCGCAGATTTGGGCTACTAAGTGGAACCAGACCATTCAACTTGCCATAGCTATGTTGCGAGGGACAAGGCACCTGGGCCGGATGGATTCACCATGGCATTCTTCACCAACTGCTGGGAAATAGTAAGCAAAGAAGTAGTGGCAGCAGTTCAGAACTTTCATAATCAGAACATTTTTGAAAGAAGCTTCAATGCCACCTTCATAGCCTTGATCCCAAAAAAATTGGGGGCCAAAGAACTAAAAGACTTTAGACCTATTAGCTTAATAGGTAGCATATATAAGATCATCTCAAAAGTGTTGACTGAGAGGCTGAAAAAAGTTGTTTCAAAACTGGTAGATACACATCAGATGGCATTTATTAAGGGCAGGCAGATCATGGATGCTATTGTGATTGCCAACGAATGTGTAGATGTGAGACAAATTAGCAAGGTCCCAGGCATTCTTTGTAAGCTGGATATAGAGAAAGCCTATGACCACTTAAATTGGGGTTTCCTATGGAAGACTTTGGAAAACATGGGTTTTGGGGAAAGATGGATAAACTGGATCAAATTTTGCACCACTACAGTGAAATTTTCAGTTTTGATTAATGGTTCTCCCACAGGTTTCTTCTCATCTGAGAGAGGCTTGAGACAAGGGGATCCATTATCTCCTTTTCTCTTTATCTTGGCAATGGAGGGTCTCAATGATATGCTAAGAACAGCCCAGACAAACAGCTGGATAAGGGGATTCAATGCAAACATGGAGGATAGACAGAGTCTAGCCATCTCACATCTCCAATATGCAGATGACACACTAATATTTTGTGATGCAGACAACAATCAACTGAAGTTTTTAAGAATAATATTGATATTGTTTGAAGCAACTTCAGGTCTACACATTAATTGGGGCAAAAGTTACATCTATCCAGTCAATGAGGTACCTAGAATTGACAGTCTGGCAAATATTCTGGCAAATATTCTGGGAGGAAAGATAGGGGAGCTGCCCACAATATATCTGGGAATGCCTCTAGGAGATAAGAGCAAATCAAAAGGCATATGGAACAATGTACTGGAGAAATGTGAGAAGAAGCTTGCCAACTGGAAAAGTCAGTATTTATCCCTGGGTGGCAGAGCTACTCTCATCAACAGTGTTCTTGATGCTTTGCCTACTTACATGATGTCGGTGTACCCTATGCCAGCAAGTGTAAGAGACAGATTAGATGCCATTAGAAGAAATTTTCTTTGGCAAGGAAACTGCGATCTGAATAAGCACAAGTTTCACTTGGTCAAGTGGAATGAAGTTTTAGTCAGCAAGAAAGAAGGGGGACTAGGAACAAGGAATCTGAAAATACAAAACCACAGCCTGCTAATGAAATGGCTGTGGAGATTTGCATCACAAGAACAGTCGCTGTGGAAAGATACCATTAAGGCTAGATATGGAATGGAGACAAGGTGGATCAGCAACATAGCAACACAACCATATGGCACCGGAGTGTGGAGGACAATCAGGAATCTATGGCCAAAACTTATAAACAAGTGCACAATTAAGATAGGAGATGGTGGAAAAACTCTATTTTGGGAGGAAGTTTGGGCGGGACAAGCTTCACTTAAAGATAGTTTCCCTGACCTATTCAGCTTGAGTCTACAGAAAGTGGCCACTGTCAAAGAAATGAGAGATGCTCAAGGTTGGAATTTAAAGTTCAGAAGACCTTTAAATGATTGGGAGGTGAATAGAATGGTTGAATTACTAAATATCCTGGAACGATACAAGGAACTCAGTAACAGTGAAGACAAACTAATATGGGCTCCAGATACACAGGGGAAATTCTCAGTTGGAATAGCTTACAGAAACTCACAAAGGACACACACTCAATCAAGCTACTGGCCATGGAAAATGATCTGGAAAGTTAAGGTGCCCTTCAAGGTGGCCTGTTTTACTTGGCTCTTAGCAAAACAGGCTGTTCTCACGCAGGATAACCGTATGAAGAAGGGCCTCGATTTGTGCTCCAGATGTTTTTTTTGTGAATGTGAGACAGAGACAATAAATCATCTCTTTTTACACTGTAAGGAGACAGTGAAACTTTGGCAAATTTTCATCAATAAAAGGGGCATCAGTTGGTCTATGCCAGGAAACATAAAGGAAGCTTTGGCATGTTGGAATCGGGATGGAAATCAGTCGGGGCACAGGGAGAGATGGAAGATTGTCCCAGCCTGCATTTGGTGGACTATTTGGCTGGAAAGGAATCAAAGATGTTTTGAGAACAAGAGCTGCTCTATGGAGAAGATGAAGCTGAATTGTTTAGCTCTTTTCTATTTTTGGTGTAAACATGAATATCCTCATGAAGATGAGGATATCCCTAGTATGTTAGAGTCCTTAAGGAGTTCATAGGAAAACAACATCACTTTTGTATTTCTGATTGTAAGTATTACTGGAATACGTCCTGAGTATTCCTGTGTTTATAATACAAGTTACCTTTTCAAAAAAAA
>NW_006239062.1:469913-487707 GCF_000226075.1 Solanum tuberosum | reverse complement strand
CCTTTTCAAAAAAAAAAAAAAAAAAAAATATAAATAAATAAGAAAGAAAAACATCAGGGGGTTACATTTTTTTTTCCAGTAAACATCTAGGGGCTACATTTAAAAGAAGTTTTTTCCTAAAATTTCCCCTGCCCTTATGCACCAAATGACTTTTACAATATTTTGTCTCGTAAATGGGAATGGAATATAAGGGGGGAAAACAAGTTTCCAGAAACACTTTCTTGAAATTGATTATTTTGAGAATGCCGCATAGTGTATTCGAGTATATAGTATAGTGAGCTTGGTTTAGTTTCTTATGCAAGTGATATTCGAGGTGTTTTTTCTCCATGCTTTTTGATAGAGATGATCTCTCTCTTTCTATTACTTCAGGTATCCTTTCAGAAATCTTCAGTTGAAAAAATGAGTGGATTCGTGGGATTAATAGCCAAGGTCAGTAATCTGTCAGAAATTTATGTGATATATCCTCATACTTTGATCTAAAAGTGATTTTCGTCATTTTGCTGCGTAATAAAGGGACTTAACCAATCTCTATTCGAACTCCATTTGTAGAGGTACATCTTTAACTTATCGATTATCTTATTACCACAGTTATCCGACGAATTTGAGTAAATCTAAAAGATTCTATCCTCCTATCCAAAAAGAATGCCTAGTTTCAGAGTACGAGTATCAAATCATAGAATTTGTGAAGTGCATTCGGATATCGATTTCTCAATCCTTTGAAATATAATTTAAGTATCTAGAGATATAAAATTATTTTTTGATAATGTTAACATATTATTCATCAGCATAAAGCTAGTGCTGGGCCTGGCCACTCTAGAACAGAAAGTAAAAGGCTTATATATTTCACCAAGGCTTCCAAAAAGTCTGGTATGGAGTCTGCCTCCTTTATACAAAATTCTTGACACCCAAAATCAAAATACAATTCATCCTTCATTTTTGGATTAGCAGTTTGAAATCCTTTTTCCTTATTAACCTCTCCCATTGGAGCAATTTATCCCCTGTTAATGATAAATTACCCTTCTTAGATATCATTAGCGGCCATTCTTTTTGTTCTCAGGAGTTAACCATGTTTTTGTGTGTGTAACTTGCATCTCCTTGATGCCTTTCAAATACAACATCTTACTTCATCAAAAAAATAAAATATCTTTGTTAAAATATTAATAAATCAAATTGAATGTCCACGAACGTGTGAGATGTTATGGGAAAACTCTCAAATTTAGGCTCGTAAACCTTCAACACAAAACAAAGGATAACTTTAAACACGGGGTGTACATCTTTAAACCCACTTACTCTAAATTCTGGAATCCCCTCAAGAAACTAGTGATCATTAGCTATGTTGCTCGGACTCTTCAAAGATGTCGACGGGTGCGTGTTGGATCCTTCAAAAGTAGTGCATTTTTGAAAGATCCGCACAGGTGCGGCATCATTTTTGGAGAGTTCGAGCAACATAGATCATTAGTATGTTATCAATAGTTTTCTGTTTTCCTGATGATAATTTTGAGGTTTAAGTCTTCACACTTTTTTTTTGTTTTTTGTTACAGTACTACAAGAAGTACTTGGAAGTCCTGACATTAACCATTTTATTTATTACATTCAATATGCCCCAGGTAATCAACCATTTGATTCCAAAAAAATATGTGCTGTAGGATTTGTCCATTTTTATGTTTGAACTTGGCATCCCGTGTTTTCCTTAATTATTTTTAGCTGTGGTCCAATTTTAAGATAACTTGAAGAAGGAAACTGATTTTTGATCTTTGAACTGTTTATGTTGGTTTCCTTGGAACATTGTTTTGGTCCTGTTAATTTATTGGTCTCAACAATAGCTGGAATCATTGTTTTTCTTGAAAGTTGTTTATGGAGGCACACTTTTGACTTTTGTGTCCATTCTTTGTGACCCTTTTTTATCTTAAAATTGTTTCCTCATTTAAGGAAAAAAGGGTTTATGGTATTGTAAATATACTGTTTTTTCTGCTTTGAATCTGAGTATCTCAGTACCTGAGCAATTCATCATGTTAGAGCTATGAATTGGAATAGTCGGGATGTTCTTTCTTTTCTAGGTGGTTTGCATCATGTCTAGCTTGAATATGTCTTCTTAGGATTTCTGGACAGTCAGTTAGTCACGGTAGGAGATTTTTATCATTGTAATTTGCAGCTCTATGGGCCTATCTCTTGCCTTTATAAAGTTAATAGGCTCGAACCATATTATAATTGGATGGATTGCAAGTAGTATATCATGATTTAATGTTTTTTTTTGACAGGGTTAGTTTCTCTTGCGAACTGTTCTCGTTTTTATAGCCTCAGAGATGGATTGTACTAGGTATAAGACATGCAATTAATGTAATTGATATAGTGATGAAAAAGTGGCACATCAATGGTTGTTTGAAATTGGTGAAAGCTGAGCTTGGGAAGTTAATGAGTTGCCAATTGAAATATGACCTGATGAGACTACCCCAATGGTACAATATAAAATTTGGCAGAACGGGAAGCCCCTATGGATTTTGAAGTTGATGATGGATGGAGAAACTTGATTTAGTTGTCTGTCAGGTTTATGTTAGAGAATGGTAGCAGCGGTGGACTGATCACATACAAATAGATATTAACATTGATGGGTCACTAGCTTTTTCTTTAATCCTCTTAAATTTTTTTGGTGTTGGGTTGGAGAGCAAGAGAGGGGATTGCAAAATAAAATAATTGCATTGTCTTTCTGACTCATTGGCTTGACTTTCTATCTTCATATACCTGACAAAGGATTGTGTGCATGACATGTTTTTGTTTATATTTCTATTTTTCAGGGGAGTTTAGTTTTTTGGCTTACCAATAGTTCAATGACTGTTATTCAGGTATCTCTTCTGAAGTATTCTTCCTAAGGTTCCTCATCCCAACTTTATTTCTTGCTTGACTGGGCGTGCGGACAATGCTAAAGTAGTCTGTTATTGTTAGGAAGTTTTGTAACCTTTCATGTTATGCATTGGATGCCAAGAGGTCTTATTACACAAAAGGCATTAAGTTTCAAATTTGCTTTGTCCTCCTCCTAATGTGGAAAGAGAGCATGATAGATGAACTACTAGATAATGAAGATAGAAATTTTTCTTCAAACTTCCCTTGGAAAATGTCTATGATCTCCTCTTTATTTCACTTTTGCTCCCTCTAGACACAGTCTGTCTAGCAAATCATACGTAGCTGATGTTCTCTTTTGTAAATTTTTCCTTGTCCAATAGCGGTCGTTGAAAAATGTTGCTTCTTAGGGTTGCACTTCGCACATCTTCATGAATCAATGGGTGTGGTGAATATTGGAAAAATTAGTTTCTTAGAACTCATTACCTTCTTATATACAGCAACTATCTCTAAACCATCCAAATGTTCGCAAGAAATTGGGGCTACCTCAGAAGGATCCTCAATTAGAGGCTGCACATCAGAAAGAGTTGGGTAATCCTGGAGAAATCAAAATAGATCCATCAAAAAATCAGAGCAAAATATCTGTCCAGAACCTATCACCTCATGAATTGGTTAATGTTAGTAACTATTTTTGTTTCCTGATATTGAGACTTGAAATGTTGAATTTTTCTTTCTGCTTTCTAAATCTTTGTTTGTTGAAATCTCATCAGCTTTCGATCAAACTCTTAGCAGGAGGACGTAAAGATGAAGCTATGTCCTTTCTACGGTATTTCTCTCCGTTAATAAAAGCAATCCTCACCGCCTCATTTCTTTTTTTTCTTCTCTGTAGCATCCTCTTTTTAATATATGTGTTACAGACTTGCTATTGCCAAGGATCCCGAGAATGTTCGAGCTTTGCTTATTATTGGCCAGACACTGTTGCAAGATGGTTCCTTACCAGAAGCTACTGAATACTTGGAACGTACTATTGCTAAGGTTTGAGTTTCAAGTCCTGCATTTCAGTTTGAGTTTACTGATCTTCTTGATGAAGAAGATCAATTTGCTTTCGTGGACTAAGAATTTCCTGAACGTTATTATTTTCAGTTCATGGAAAGGGTGACTGAATTTGGGAAAGTCAAAATCTGTTTGTCTATATTTGGGACCTTTTAAAGTTTATGTAGTATGCAGTTTACTCTGCAGAAAACTTCATTTCAATAAGTGAACTTAACTTGGCTGCTATAATCTAGCAGAGTTGATCTGTTACTGATCAAAGTCAATTTCTGCAAGTTCAGCTTCTGCTAAAGGAGAATCAAATGGAAATTGAAGATGTAGATCTGCTGATTCTATCATCTCAATGGGCAGGTGTTGCCTGTATACGGCAGGTAATGGTGTTTTGAGAACATGGCTTGATGATTGACTTATAAATACAACTACTATGCCTAGATCCCGAGCATACTGGGATCGGCTAAATGAATTCTCACTCAACACTCCATTCAAGTTCATCTCAGACACCATATTTACTTGAAATAAATCAATAATAATTCTAGTCACAGATATTGAGTACCTTGCATCATTTACCTGATTCCTTGTGACATGGCGGAGTGACGACAATAGAGGAACCATGTATATAGGGGATTTATTTTGGGTACACTTTTAGTGGGTTGGACTATTGAAACTCTATTGTGGTATAATTTTAAAGGGAAAAAGGACAAATATACCCCCGAACTTTCGTAAATGGTATCTAAATACCCTTCGTTATACTTTTAGAACTCTGATGCCCCTATCGTCTAATTTTTGGAGCGTGTATACCCTTTGGACTAACGGAGGGACACGTGTCACGATCTTAACAACCTATCCAAAATTTATTTAATTTTTATTTCCAATTAAACAATCGACCTAGATAATTAAAAACCCACCCAAATAATTTAAGACCCAACCCAAATAATTTAAGACCCACCCAAATAAATCCCATATTTCCTTTCTTCTCTAGTTCAAGCAACTGCCGCAACTCCATCTTCTCCGGCGACTCCATCTTCTTTGGCGAAGCTCCACATACAAAACAGAACCCAACCTCCCTTGCTCTAGCGACACTCCAGCGAAATCACTGAGGTAGCGACCCTTCATCCACCATGAAACCTGACCACCACTCACCCATCTCTCCCTCACCGCTGCTCCAACAGCTCCGGCGAATCGAACCAGCGACCTTTGAATGGATTTATAATCGCAAAACTTAATAACTTTTTTAGATGACTGAAACTTTGAAAAATGAAGATTATAGGGCTGACAGCCAAGAAAATAGATCTGTGAAAATCGAAAATCAACGATACATTAAGCAGCCTTAGGGAAAACATCACATACTGAAATGACCTTCTGGAACACTCCTGCATTTTTCAAGATAAGAACATTGTGTGTGTCAATTGAATAGAAACTGAACAAGAATCAAGAATTGCAAGTATTGACATGCCAATATCAGGAAAAAACAATGAAAGTCTTAGTACTGATATTCGTACCAAAGCGAAGGTTCCTAGTTTGATTGGAGATTCAAGAATTACTTGAGCTTTCCTGCATGAATTTCCATTTCCAGGGAATTTAATTCTAACATGGTTAGAAAACTTTGAAGTTTACTGTAGGATTAGTTCCTGTCTCTTGATAACTTGGTTATAATTTCGGAGCGGGTCTTAAATTATTTGGGTGAGTTTTTAATTCTCCGGGTCAATTTTTTAATTGGAAATAAAAATTAAATAAATTTTGGATAGGTTGTCAAGATCGTGACACGTGTCCCTCCATTAGTCCAAAGGGTATACACGCTCCAAAAATTAGACGGTGGGGGCATCAGAGTTCTAAAAGTATAACAGAGGGTATTTAGATACCATTTACGAAAGTTCAAGGGTATATTTGTCCTTTTTCCCAATTTTAAATGATTCTCTGACGAGAAGGTTTCTATACGAAATTTCCCTCTTCCTTTTTCTCTGGGGTTGTAGTTGCTAGAAGTTTCATCTTAGTTCTCTTTTTTATTCAAATGTTTTTTGTGAAATTCCTCATTATCTACAGTATGTTTGAAGTATGTTTAGCTTGAAATTCCTCAATCATTCATCTTCCGTTTTTATATACTCCCTCTGTTTCAATTTGCTTGTTCTACTTTCCTTTTTAGTCCGTTTCAAAAAGTATGCCTCTTTCCTTTTTGGCAACTCTTTAATTTCAACTTTCCAATGACATGTTTAAGACCACAAGATTAAAGGACATTTTGATACATTTGATATATCTTTAATTTAAGACCACAAGATTCAAAAGTTTTCTTTACTTTTTTATACTCCATGCCAAGTCAAAATAGGATAAACAAATTGAAACGGAGGGAGTATGTTTTATTCTTATAGACCCCACATGCCCCTAAGGGCCTGCTGATGCCTAATTGCTGCTCTTCTATATAATGATAGTGAGGAGTCAACCTGGCCTCCCCCAATACCTAGCTGCTCTTCCCCCTCCCCTCTCCATATTCTAGACAAACTGATTACTCTTCCTCCCTGTATTTCTGCCTTGTCCATTATTGGAGGAAATCCTAGCCATTGCATGTTCTCTCTTTAATTTTTTTCACTATTCTAAATTAGCTAAACCTCAGTACAGTAAGTATGGTAGATTTGTTTTGGTTATTGTGAATGATCAAACTATATCATTATCCCTGGAAACAAGCCTAACGAGGGGTGGTTCAGACTTGTAAGCCGCATTGCAAGCTTAATAAACAGGGCTCTTTAATGTAAGTTACTAGCCCAGTCTTAGGTTATTTAAACCGAAAACTGCCTTCTTCTGATGGGAAAGTAAAAGAATTGGAGTAGCATTAGATCAATCTGAACATGTATACAGATGAAAATGGATCAAAATTTGCTCGTTTTGACGGAGAAGTTCATGTCTAATATGAGTAGCAATATTAGCTCACCTCAATTTGTCTAACTTTTAGACATATGTAATTGTTTCTGCTTGAAGATCATCAAAAGCTAATGAGTGGATGTATGTCTTTGTAAAGAATTTGAGGGCATATATATATATATATATATATATAATATATAACACTCAGATATGGGCTGTTAGCTTGTGATGATGTTGAAACATATTGTCTATAGATATGGGCTATCAAATTACAGACTAAATTAGTTTTGCAGATATCATGTAGTAAAACATTTTTGTCTTTGTTCAATGAAATTCAGAGATAAATTATTCACTTTACTCTCCTTAATATATTTATCTGAGCGCGAATTCAAATTAGTCCTTGGCTCTCTTCTTAGCCCAATCCTTCAAGAGAGAAGGAAATATATTTATCTGAGCGCGAATTCAAATTAGTCCTTGACTCTCTTCTTAGCCCAATCCTTCAAGAGAGAAGGAAATATATTTATCTGAGCGCGAATTCAAATTAGTCCTTGACTCTCTTCTTAGCCCAATCCTTCAAGAGAGAAGGAAGTTACAAGGAAGCAGTCCACAAGAATAGGTGGACACGCTTAGAACCTACTATAGTTCCGGAACAGAAGACGTTAATGGTTTCCCCTCATTTTGATGATAAGGGTCTACTGTAGAGATGTTTAATATTGAGTTTTCCCGACTGCGATGAGATCCCCACTCAGTGTATCGTCAGTAGGTTCGTCCCTCAGCTGGTATTTGGATGAGGCTCCGGATCGAGACGAAGATCCGGTGGATGTTCCCCCCTTCTTGGCATTGTACCTGTGGAGGTATTGTTAGTACCTTAGAAGTGCCAAAAGAAAGCAAGAACTGAAAACAAAACTACAAAACCTAAAAAATAAATAAATTCAGGAATAACACTATTTTTTATTCTAACATTCTACAGGTCGTACGAAAGGAGGCCAATTTTAAGTTTCTGAAGTTGGAACTATGATTCGCCAGTATGGTCCGTCAAAATTCCTACGGACCGTAGGTATACCCGTAGTTCCTAACTTAGGCTACGGGTTTGTGCACTTTGGGACCATGAGATTGATCTACAAGTTGTAGAAATTTCTACGGATCGTAGATGGGCTCCGTAGTCCCCCTCATATATCTTTAAACATTAGATGTTTGTACGAGTCCTATCTACGATCCGTAGATGATACCACGACTCGTAGATAGAAATCGTACAAACACAGGTGTGAAATAGCTAGCACTGATACTTGGGACTTGTCTACAATGGGCAACTACGAATTGTAGAAATTTCTACGGTCCATAGAAGACCCTCGTAGGTCGCAAACAACCCAGGTTAGTGTGCCTATTTCACACTGTCATCACAAATTAATCTAACTAACAACCCAACCTAAGATTCCTAATCATGGATACACATTAATTTCTCTACAAACACTCGCAATCCATCATTCTTAGGGTTCAACATCATCATTTAATATAAGCAACGAGAAACACAATAAATTCAACCCTAGGTTAAGTACAACGTAATTTCAACATCAAAATTAGTAGTTTTAGGATTTGCATCCATACCTTATCAGTGAAATTAGGTTGTGTGAGTGTGTTTGATTTTGACGACGACTCGAATTCCTTGACTCCTACTGACTGGGACCCACGACTTTCTCTTGTAAAATGGAGGATGAGAATTTTGGGGAAAAAGGAAAGAAAAGTAAAATGGAGAAGAAGAGGAAGATAATGGAGTTGTGGATTTATAATGTGGTGTGATGGATGATGAAAGGGTGGGAAATGGAGGGGTGTAACAGTTTAAACGGTTTAGGAAGAGGGAAATGGGGAATGAATTTGAAATGGAGGGTTCGGGTCAGGTCTTTTTATTTAAGTTTACTGGGTTCTACGAAAGCCCGTCTACGGACGGTATGATTTCCTATGATTTATAGAAGGTTTCCGTAGTTTGACTCTACACTTAGCAAAAATTAGAAACATACCTGGAGTCTACGAGTACAGACTACAGACCATAGAAATTTCTGCAAAACACACGTAAAATACCATCAAATCTACTAACAAATGCTTAGGACACATGCAAAACCCCAAGTTTAAAGCATGATAAGTACCGTAAATCTGTGGTACATCGACACCCTCAACTTAAAATTGTTGCTTGTCCTCGAGTGAAACTTACTAACACAAAAATGACACAATGCAAAAGTAAACCTAGAACTCAAGCAATTATATGACCTTTTCCTCAATAATCCTTCCTCCATTTCCATCTTTCAACACAGTGCAATCGTTAAGTTTAAAGCAAGCCAACACATGAGGATCTATTCATGACATAGACATATGAATAGATACATTCACATGCACAGATACCAATTACCAAGATACCGACGTTTCGACAATGTAATTGTGCCCTTACTGCAAATAAGTCCTATTTTTCACACATACATCAACATGTATTCAAGTTCAGGGTCTCAGTATGCTCTCTCTCTCTCTCTCTCAATTGAATTCAATACAATACATGCTCAAGACCATAGGCTTGCCCTTATATTCTACACTTACACTCTCGAACCGTTAAATTAGGATCACTATAGGACTTTTTTAGCTTGTAACATAGGCTCAGGGGTCAGGTCTGGTGTATTTAGATATAAAGTGACTTTTCTGCCCTTCTTGACATTACATTGGCTATTTTCCTCTTTTACAACCAATACTTGTGTCACCTCTATTTTTTATTCTTCTCATTTCGTTTTTCATTAAAGTTCGAGTGTGGCTTTTGACTTGTTTTTCTTTTTTTCCCATTTCAAACTTTTCTTTAGCTTTTCATTCTTTTATCTTTTTATTTTCTTTCGGCTGCCACACCATCTTAATTTTCTCCTCTTTTCTCAATACACAACTCTTTTCATAGCCTTTTCTTTTCTTGTTTTCCTCTATAGTAGCCACCCTCAACTTAGGTTTTTAACCAGAGTTGAGAGTTGAGGTGCACGATGTCCCAAGATGGACCAGGGCCAAAACAAAGGTTAACATTCACAAAGGGGGAGGTGAATTGGGTATATTGAAAGAACGGTCTAATTTAGACTCAACAAATTTGGATTGAACGGAGCATCTTTATTAGGTTGGTTGTTTTTAGGCTTAGTGGACTTAACTTCAACAGTGACCTATGATCATTTCCTAATTAACTGTTTAATCATCCTAGCAAGACTAACGAGGCAAGTTCTAGATTGACTCATATTGCATGAATGGACAAACACCCACATGACACGTTATTTCACTATCAAATTATCGGTGTATCTGGTTCATGCTTCAGCTCAAGTCATGTTATCCTATCAGTTCCTATCATGTTGTGCAAAGATCCTACACAATTTGCTAATTAATACCACAGATATAGCACAAAGCACACAAAAATTTAATTTGGAGGGATATTAATATCATCAATACTGCCATCATGCTTTTGTTTCTAGTCGACTTTCACAATCAACATCCTAAACATGCCGGTTCAACAAAAATTTAATAGTCCTTGGGGAAAAAGAACCCAGGCAAGAAAATTCTTAGGCATGATCCGAGTGTTCAGGCTATTCAGACTTCACCCTTTACACTCTTAGACATATTTATATCACCCCTACATAAAACAATGTGCAATGTCCCCATTGCACTAAAAATAAAGAACTGAGGGTGAAGACAAACCTGTGGCGCCTAAGTGCAGAAGAACTAGCTAGAGATGTAGGGGTCCGTCGGTGGAGACCCCGGTGCATTAGTGTGTGCCTCTATAATAGTTTGGGGAGCACCATTTGTAGTTCCCCCGAGCTCGAAGCTCCGGCTGCTTGTTGCTGGACTTGCTCCAATCTCACATCCTCACTATCTCTAGGCTACCTCGAGTGCACGCTTCTCCTGCTTCCTCTCGCGCTCCTCAACACCTTCGCCAATACCAGCATCAACATGTGTGCGTTTCCTAGCTGCACGAGTAGTGTCTACATCTCCAAATAGGGCCAATAGTACCTTCTCTCCAACCTCTGTGGGTGAAGGACCAAGTGGTGTAGACGAAGATGCGGTAGCCAGTGTGTCGACATAAGCCCGGAGCCTATCTAAATTTTTCTGGAAGGCACTCGGGGTGGTCTGGGGCCGAGTAAGATTCCTAAACTCAAATGCATCTATTATATGTTGGGTAGTCCGAGTCTGCTCCACCATTGTAACTCTCATCCTAGTCTCCGACTCCTCAACAACGGATCGGACCCATGGTCGAATGTGTTGCAGCAATTGTCATCTAAGTCTCTAATTGCTAAACTCTGGCGACCGGCATAGTGTAGTGACCTGATGCAGTAGCAGCACGTGGTGTGCTAGCGGACGTTAAAAGAGGGGTAGTCCCAGCAGGCTCAGTAGTGGTGGCTGGGAGCTCTCCCTCTCTGGGTTGCTCCCATGCAGGTACCTCACTCATAGGAGGCATGTCAAATTGGATGCCTCGTTTAGGTGTAGCCGAGTTGGCCTCATCTCGAATCAGACAGGCGTCCACGGTCTTGGTCACCTCAATCAATGCATCAACCTCCTCAATCAATGGGACAATATACTCTCTGCATAGGCGGAAGATCAAGCTCGGGTTCGGGAGAGTAGTAGTCTTTCTAAATGCCTACTCGTGGATCTCGACAATCAGGATGCAGGCGAAGTCTAACTCATACCCAACCATCAAACATGCCACCATCACGACTCGTTCCCATGTCAAATGGTTGTCCGCCATAGTCGGAGATAATTTGGCACGGGCAATAGACCACCAATGCTTTGCTGCCAAATTAAAGGAGGTCTTCTTGACCGATGCTGAAAAATCATGAACCCAATTGGCGTCAACACCCTGATCGGCAATATAACTAGCTCTCCATCGCAACAAATACTCTTTTTGGGCTGCATCCCTCATTGATGCTTTGTTTCGGACTAGCTGCATCCCTCATTGATGCTTTGTTTTGGACTAGGCATCCGATAATCAAACTCCATTGTAGATATGGGTTGCTCATGTGATGGGCTATAGATGAACTGATGGACTGTGTGCTCGAACAAATCTATGGAATGTAACGCACCGAAGTAGTTTGAAGTGGGGGCTGATCAAGCTCTTTGGCCTTTGGGGGCAAGACATTCCTTACTGTTGCTGCGTAGGAGGCATAAAATTCACAGACCATGATTGCACTATACTTGCTCGGGGGATCCGCCATTCATTTGCATTTGTGCCTTTTAAATAATGCATGTATAGCTGGGGCCAGTAATTACCCGTGGCTCCTCCGTTATAGGCTGGGCGCTCTTATTGCGGCCATTTTGGCGGATAATCTCCAAGTAAATATAGAACATGCTCATGCACACCACTGATTTGGCTCACCAGGAACTTGTATCGGCATGATGGATTTGTCTTCAAAAAACCCTGACCTAGGTAGAAAACTAATGGCAGGTATCAGAGGGTCTAGTAGGTGGTGCATCCTCTTCGTCGGACTAAGATGAACCAGAGGCAGACTCTAAGCCATGACTCGGACGGAGAGCCAGATGCCGACCCTGCCTGTGACATACTTTCCTTGCCCGATGCCTCAGCTCCCTCTTCAGACTGGGAATTGATCCATGTGGGGGTCCGGCTGTGCCAATCGGGTCCGGTGCCACGTTCATTTGTTTTGAGTGCTGTCGAGTAGGTTGGAGTTCTTTGGGTGAGTCATCTCCCACATCAGGGTTGTATCCTGACCCGCTTTGTTCATCGTCATTAGATCCTCAACTGCTATTTAGAAGCAGGCCGAGCTGAAGGTCAGGTGGATTTGCCCCTCTTTTTGGCATTGTACCTGTGGAAGGCAACAAAAACTTGGGTTCATGTTAAGAAAAAAGAATTTGATAGAAGAGAAAAGAGAATTATACGGATACGTACAATGTATATCTTAATCACATATCTGGATATTGATAATTGATATGTTTGTTGGTTGGTTGGGGGGGGGGGGGGGGTTAGGAAGCAAGAAAAACTTAAAATCAATCAACGAAACTAAAAATATCACAAGTACATTGTTTTTGGTCCTACGGTTGGGTTCCTACTGATCGTAGAAGGTTCTACGGGCTGTAGGACCCAATCGTAGGAAAAAAGGCCAAGTTTCATGTTTCTGAAGTTGGAACTACAGTTCCCGAGTTTGCGTAGGATTATATGTCTATAAATAGTCATTTATTTCTCGTTTTAAGGTTAGACAGTTGTAGTGTTGTGAAAAACGATCGCCTCATCCCCAATGGTAAGAGGCGATGCGACCCTTCATCACCTTTTAGCTTTGTGGCGAGGCGATCTTCAAAAGGCAACGCCATGGCGAGAATTTATATTTTTGCTTAAAAAAAGGCGACCAATTTAAGGTTTTAAAAGCTAAAAGGTAATTTTAGGGTTTTCGACTAGACTCCTTCGGGACCAACCAGATTTTTCCAGCAACTCCAAAGTCCAACCAATACATATTTCTTCTTCTCTTCTTCTTCCTATGTTTCTTTTTCCTTCATCTTCTTCAGACTTCAAGTCACTTCTGCCTCTGTTTTGACTTGTGTTATGTTTTTTTCTCATTTAAGTTCTAGATTTTTAGTATGTACTAATCTATTTTCGATTTTTGAATTGAAAGATTTGTTAATATGTTATTGCTTTTGAGATTTTGATTATTTATATATGCAATTAAATATTTTAATTTTTTGGTATTAATTGGCGTCACACTTCAAAGAGGCGAGCGGCTCGCCTTGTAGCGAGGCAGACCCTTGTCGCCTTTTATCGTCTTTCACCGTCCAAAACACTGGACAGTTGGATATCTTGTTTTTGGTTTTGAGAATTAGTTTGGTGAACAATTTGCCCATTTTAATTCTTGAAGCATCGGTTTATAATACATCTTTTGTTCGTCAATTCAAGATTACGGAATTCAACTACTCTAATTGTAAGAAGTTCATGATTTATTTTAACAAACTTAATATGAATTGTTATAACTCAAGCATGAGTAGCTAAATCCACAACTAGGGTTGTGGGAACCATGAGGAATTAACAACGTAGACCTAATAATTAGTGATTCTTGAATAGTGTTTATGCATGCATTGCTAATCTCTTCGTTTTAATAGCTTTTAAACGATGCGCAACACTAGAACTTGCCTTATTCCTACTTGCCCGACCAAGGAAGTAATGAATGGGAAAAGAGATTAAACAACATAGATTTGGCGACTACAACCGTCATCTAATAGCTTGAACCACCTCTGTGAGAAATCTGGGGTCAAGGATAAGGGTTAGTAAAACACACACCTGTAGACCGACCAAGTTGCATGGTGAAATTCCCTATTTGGGGGACAACCACTTAGGAGATACCTAACTTACCGATTTTGCATGTTAAACCCCAGACAAGGCTACTACTATAAGGTTTACTGCGTTAAGGACTTGTGGGGAACACATATACCCTAGTTTTATCTTCTATTTATTCTACAAAACATTACATCCTGCTTACTTGGTTACTTGTTACTGAATTAAATCAATCAAGCTTTTGTTTTACAAAACCTGTTTTTTTTTTATGGAAATAACTCGACTAAAAGTACAATTAACAATCAATTAGCCTGAGTCTTGCCTCAACTTTCATTGAAAGGTGTCTTCTACTTACATGTGTTTGATATGAATAAGTGGAATTGTATTATAAACTTTTATTTTTAGTGTAAGGAAACAAATGTAGAGGAAGCTGATCAGTTGGGAGTCTTTTTAGGGTCTCTGTAATTAGTTTGTATTAGACCACAATTTGTTCATAAGTGTTTGGAGGTCTCCGACATTAAGAATTCTGAAGAATACCGGTTCTCAAGATCTCTTTTAGCTAAACCTCACTCCCTTTCTTTCCTCATCCCACTTGTTGGACTTAAATTGAGATTGAATCAAACAAAATATATGAATGCGGGTTGGTTGTCGGCTGATTTCTCAGAGCCTAGAGTTTGTGTGGATGGTGGATGAAGCTGAAAGGCTGCTGACACCTCCAGAATAGTGGTTAATGTGGTCTTCAATTCCTTTATTTTTATTTTTATTCTTGAATCTTCATATTAAGGATTCTAGATGTTGTTTATGCCCTCTAAATATGATGACTGTCTAAGTTGCTCTCTCAGTAGAGCTTAGTTGGACCTAACTTCTATTTTCCTTGTGGTGTTTTGAGCTTGACTTGCCATATTTTTGGGCTCGGTGAGTGGCAGATATCTCAAGGCCTCTCCTTTCTTGAGCCAAACCTGAAATCTGGGCTAGTTCATGTCTGAGTTATATACTGGAAGTAGGTTTCTCATAGTGATATTGCACCATTCTGTTTCTTCTATAGGGTAAGATGGGAGAGGGACTTGCACACCTGGAACGCATAGCCACGTTGAAAGAGCCAGGCGACCCAAAGAGCAAGGCCCATTACTATGACGGATTAGTATTATTGTCAAGGTAAAGGTTTGTTTTAATTCTTGATTCAAGGTTTATATTCTCAAAGCAAGTTCTAGAAAACCTCTTGTTTATTCCAATTCTGCAATTGATTAAACTGGTACATGATAATTTTCCAGTACGTTGATCAATGTTGGCCGCAAGAACGATGCAATTAATTATCTGCAAATGGCTACTGCTTATGATGAGTCTTACAAAGAATTTCTGCAACAATGTGAAAATGAAGAGGATGATATCACTAGCGACCTTGTCACTAGTAGGAGAGGAGATTACTGAGTTCAATAAAACTCTTAATTCTTTTTTGCCCTTTCTGTTTCCTACTATCATGTAGTTTGTTATTTAGTTGTATCATAGTGAAAATAATCGCATCTTTAAAATTTTGTAGGCATCATTCTTGCTGCTAAGAAATTTTGATAGGTCAAAAGATGTAATAGGATTTTTGTAGAAGCTAGATATATATTTTTTGATGACAAGGGAAATCCGCAGCAGGCTAGATCTTAAATTGATGAATGCAAAAACAGAATCTGTACAGTTTGATTTTGATAGAGATCAGTTTTTTTTTTCTTGAGATGTCATGGGGGATTTTTGTCTTATAGGATCTCGTAAAAGGAAAATTCAATAATTATTCAAGTGTTTATTGAGAACATCTTTGAACTACCTTGTGTAAGTTTAAAATTATGACGAATTCTTTTCTTTTTCTTTTTACAAGAACAGGGGTAGCTCACATTTACCCTCTATTTGTTTTTAGTTTCAAAAATATCTTTCCCGTCTATATTTTGGACAACAAATGCCCTCCAAATTAATGGATGTCCACGTAAGCCATTTATTGCTAACATAACAATTCATCGTGGCAAAAAAGGGGGCAAAATTGCCCTTGAACTATCAGAAGTAACTCAATTTTACCCCTTGTTTGCTTTTGGTGTCAAGACTACCCTCATCTTTAAGTTTTTGGTGTATTTAATGGAATCATATATTTTTTTGGTGGTTTAATAGAATTATCTTTTTGATGCCAATGTTAGAATTAAAATTAAAGGTTCAACTATTTATTTATTTTTAGTTCAAATGAGTTTTAATCATCCCAAATTTCATGAAACGAACTTCTAACATGCAAATAAAATAGATTGTTTGCAAATTGCTAAACAACGAGTCCCTAAGATAAGTTGCACACCATAGAAGATGACATTTACAATTTTTATTAAGTCAAAAATATTTAACATAAATTAAAATAAGATCACCTTAACGGCTAGACATGTATCCTTGGTAGGTTGAAAAAAATCATTTGGCGATTCATTGATGAAAATGGATGAAGAGGAGATATAAAATATGATTAATTTAGTCAGGCGACCTCCCAAATGAGAGATCTCAGGTTCGAAACTCTTTGAATGCTTTCTCGGTTGAACTTGTTGCACAAGACTTGCTTAGTGTGGTTACATTTCCATTGTGATTTGCAGGCTATTACACTGAACTAAGCACTATAGAGAATAACATTGTAGTACCTTTTATCATGCTAAAGCATCATATATTCCTCACCTCAATTGAGGAAGTGCAACTCTGCTACGTACTAAGAATTATCACACATTTACAAATCAGCTTTTGGAAAGATCATTTGAGACACAATACAACAAACTCTTGAATCATCCAGTATAAAAAAAAGCAAAATCAGTAGATACCATACTTTATTTGGAAACCATATTTATATGTACATATTACAGATGAAACCAACATAAATTTTACTAATTTAGTAGTTAATTACCTTTTTTTTTTAATCCTATCATAATTCACACCCTGGATACATGTATCTAACACAGCTAGATACATGTTAGCCAGATACATATAATAAAGTGTATCTAAATAAGGAATGTAATTGAAGTAATAAATTAAAAAGAAAATCACATGTGTAACAACTTTGGAGTATCTGATGTATGACAATTCCTTAAAAGATAATCAAAACAATCGAAATCATTTCAATTTTTTTTTTGAGATTCAACAAATTTTACACTTTTTCTTCCTCGGAATTCTTCTTCAATAATTTTGAGCTTTTTCTATTCAACAATGATCAATATCACTATGTTGTTGAGATATTCTGAAACAATACATCAATTAATATAACCACCAGTATCGTTGTCTATTCTCAATCTTGTTTTTATTACGACAATGAAATAGTCTTAACAAAACTTCAATATTTGCATGGAAAACCACAAATTGTATGTCAAATGGGTGGGTTGGGTTAAATTTGGGCGGGCTGAAAATGGATCAACACAAAAATGGGTAATAATTCAACCCGCCCATAATTGATATGGGTAAAAATGGATTGGGTAAAATACTAGTTTACCCATATTTTACCCATGTTTTCATGAGTAAATATTACTCTACTTAAAAATTCAACATGGAGAAAATATTTTAGTCTTTTTTTAGATGAAAAATGTTGAAAATGCTTCATTTAGTTTTATTGTATCATAAAAGTCAAAAAAAATAAAATCCCAATTTTTCAATATAAAATAAATTTATGTAATAACAAGGGGAATTTTTTTTTAATTTCAAAGTAAATGAATAGTTACATTTTAGGACTAAAACACGCTTAATGCACTTTAAACAATGTCAATACTAATACATGATTTGCTTATTTTACACTAT
>NW_006239062.1:436363-469614 GCF_000226075.1 Solanum tuberosum | reverse complement strand
AATAGGGATAGATTGTAATTTCATATTAAAACTATGTGATTCCTAAAATTTATACTTTAAAATATATTTTTTTGGAGGGCCAAAGACTTCACCTTTTCAATTATAGAGAAAAATAATTAGTTCTATAGAAGAACATAAAAAGGAAGAGAAGTTACAATTTTTTTTTAGTCATATCATGAATTTTGAGTGAATAAAAGATAGAAGCTTAACCCATTTGGCTAATCCATATTTTACCCATATTTTTATGGGTTGAATATAGATATCAACCCATGTTTTACCTATGTAAAAAGTCACTCACCCAACCCATTAAAATATGAATGGATTGGGAGGGCTATCATAATATGGGCTCATTTTGCCGGCACTATGGGAGGATGAAGAAGTTGATCAGATGATCATCAATGAAGATTTGCAATATATTGTAATTGATGATTTTACATACAATGCAAAATCTGAGATTAATACCAAAATAGTACTGCGAGTTGAAAGGAGATACAAAAAGAAGAAGTTTTAGTAAAACAAAGACAAAGAAACTATAGAAGGGGGAGGCAAAATAAGAGTCCGGAACCTAAAGGGCAAAAAAGATTGTCAAAAATTCCAAAAGGGCATATCACTTTTTTTTCTAACCAAAAGGTCCTCTGACAAAATGACAAAATCGCTGCCCTAGCAGCGATTTCGTCTAAAAAAAAAAAATTCTTTTTTTTTATTAAAAATCGCTGTCACAGCAGCGATTTTGTAAAAAAAATTAAAAAAATTTATTTTTTATTAAAAATCGTTGCCATTGTAAATTTTTTTATTTTTATTTTTTTGCTGTGGCAGCGATTTTAAGTCAGAATTATTTTTTTCCATACACATCGCTGCAGGGGCAGCGTTTTTCATGCCGAGTGCTATTATTTTCATGCCTATTATTACTAATTAATAATATAAAAATGATAAACAAGACGAGAGTATACTCAATAAAATTGTGAGCATGAGGAAAATTGAATTATATATCATTAAATAATAATAAAAGAATATTAAATTCAAAAAAACTTTTTTTTTTAAATTCTTAACCAAATTCGCTGCTATAGCAGCGATTTTTGAAGAAAAAAAAGTTATTTTTTTTTTTGAGAAAATATGCAGCGATTTTTATTTTTGTTTTGTCATAAGCCCTTTTGGTTAATTTTTTTTTGATGTGCCGTTTTAGTTTTTTTAAAGAAAAAAGCAGCGATTTTTAATAAAAAAATCGTTGCCCTTTTGGTTAGAATAAAAAGTGATGTCCCCTTTAGGAATTTTTGACAATTTTTTTTGCCCTTTAGGCTCCGGACTCGGCAAAATAATATATACTCCCTCTGTCCCAATTTATATGACACCTTTTATTATTTGAAAGTCAAACAGTTTAAGTTTGATAAAAAATTTGCGCATGAAATCTTCAATTTTTTTGAAATGAAATTTATATATTTGTAAACTACGTAAAAATACTATGAGTCACAATAATTGATAATTCAAAATGTTTAAAAGATCTATGAAAAATTTACGGTCAAAGATAGACTTGTTTGAATCTTGAAATCCGAAAGGTAACATATAAAATGGGACGGAGGGAGTACAAACATGGAACTACATAAAAACACATTGAACATGGGAATCATATATATATATATATATACTATAGAGTATTTCTTTCTCTGAGTGGAGAGCATGAAAATTCAAGATTTGTAAAATTTTTCTCCAAGACTTAACATGACAAAGATTTTATTATAAGAACTCTAACCAAGAAGGTTAAAAGTGAATTAATGCATATAGAGGTAATCAAGAAGAGAGTTCCTATATTCATGAGATTTAATTAGTGTATGCAACCACAAAGGAGACTGGAGAAAAATCAAATAGAAACTGAAGTACTAACAATATTCGAAGCATGCATATAGAATAGCCATGAGAAAGAGCTTAATTAAACAAGAACCATTCAAACTGACTCATTAATTTTGAAAAATAATGTCTTAAAAAGGAATCGAAAAACTCATTAACTGGATAGATTAGATTCAACAGATTATGAAGAAACATATATATCAAATACTAACTCATATATTTTGAGCTAGGAAAACAAATTAGTAGACCATTTGGAAAAACAACTGATTTGCATAGAAGGTACCAAAAGAGAAAAGTGATTATTTAGAAAAGTGAGTAAACGTTGTTTTTGTATCAATAAAATCACTTAACTTAAAGTTGTTATGCTAAAAAATTACTCAACTATATTTATCATTAAAATAAATTTGATATAATAAAATAAAATATTTTTTATGATTATAATAAATAAATAAAATTATAATCTATTTATTATCTAACCCCTACAAATAGGTTCATCTAAAGATTAATACCCTATTATAAAAAGCTATTTCAATCCATGTGTTTGCAATTCTTAGTAGAAAACTCTACAAAAACAAGGTGATAATAACAATATGATCTACTCAAGTAGTTAAGCATAAACATGCAGAACATTATTTTAAACTACACCTGCAATTTCAATTTGACATCCTTTTAACATCATTATTTGCTAATAATTATGTTAATATTGTAGAGAGAATTTAGTAGAAAGTACTAATTAAGTAACTTTACAGATTTTATAATTTTATTTATTTGTGGGATTCATAATTACATAGCATTAAAAAATATTTTATTTTGCCATATCAAATTTATTTTAATGATAAATGTAGTTGAATGATTTTTGAAGATAAAAACTTTAAATCGTGTGATTTTATTGATACAAAAACAAAGTACAATGACTTTGTTAGATAATTTCTCATAGTGCAGAAGTGTTGAAAACTGAATTGTAATCGATAAGCCAATCACAAAATTGACTTATTGGTATTGTGTTATCGAATAAACAATTGGGGAACGGATTAAATTTTTTATAATTAATGGCTTATTGGTGTGGGGACAAATTATTCAATTTCCTTATCGGGTAAACCATTAACCCGTTAAGGGTTACCATACTTACATTTTTATTCTAGTTATATTAGCCTCATTAATATTTTATCATAATATGTAAGAGTAATTATACATTTTTCCTTTGTTAGTCCTAACTCCTAAAGGCTAAAGCCGTAAAACCATGAAAACTTATTTACTTTTCTATAATTATCTAGTGTTTTCTTTAAAGAATTGATCTTGTTACGGCTTAAAAATCATTCTTTTTGTAAGGTGCATTCATCGGAAAAAAAGGGTACTATAAAAATTAAAGGTTGCACCGATACACCGCCTGCCAATCAATATCTTATAGGTTGGCTAACAATTCTTTTTAAAATTTTGTTAAGTGACAAATAAATTTAACTAAAGTGATTGTGCAAGAGGAAATTCAAAAATTGAATAAAGTAAAATAACTTTTAAAAAAAAATAAGTGAAAAATTGTCATGACTTCAGTCTAGTCTGTTTCGCCTTTGAATCTCTGTTAGAAGATGACTTCACTGGCCATCCCCAATCAATGGACAGTCATGGCGGAACACAATAATCAAACACTCACCATGAATGTACATTCTGTGAGAGCATTCAAGAAAATCAACCCATTAATCCACTTCCCTAAAATCTCTCTTTACAACCATCACTCACATTTTCAACTTTGCTTCTCGCAATCTTCCTACAATAGTACTCACCAAAATCCCCATTCATTTGTGACAAAAGGTTTCATTCTTATGATCTTCTCATTCGCTCTTCTTTCCCTTCGTATAATTTCCACTATTCTTCTTCCTGAGTTTCCTCAAAGATGGAGTCGACTTATCGCATTCTCTAAACAAGCTGAGTCGGAGGTGATGAGTAGTTGTCCACAGCATTTGATTCGAGCTGTGGTTGCCTATGAGGATAGACGATTCTTTCGCCATTTTGGCGTCGACCCAGTTGGCATTGCTCGTGCTGTTTTGTCACTCTCGTCTCGTGGTGGCGGAAGCACCATTACCCAACAGGTATGAGTATGCAGATAAGGTGTTTGTTTTTATGTCTCAATGATGAATGATCCTTCCGAAGTTTTGTATAGTTGATTGAGTTTTAAACAACCGGGCCAGAATAACCTCTATGGATAATACTCACTTCTTTTTATTTTATGTGGCATCCTTTGTCTTGATACATTATTTTAAGGAAAAAAAAGAAATTTTTTAGTTTTAAACGATCTTAGATATTTATATGATTCTATCAAAAATGAGAATTTTAAAATAGTTTTTCTTAATTATAGTAAGTTGACATTTTTTTGTGACGAACTAAAAAGAAAAGAGTGTCACATGAAATGGGATGGAGAGAGTATTCATTTTTGGGCATTCACTGCAGTTAAATATTACTTCCTTGGTTCACTTTTTCACTTTTCGAGAGTCTTAATTTTGTTTGATATTTTTAGATGTTTCTTTTTTATTATATTAGTATGGGAAAGATTGCAACCTATACTAGTATTTTTTGTATAGTTTTCAAACATCTAAATTTAAAATATTTAATAAATAAATTCAATTTAGGTTTGAAGACCAAATGTGATAAGTAAAAGTGAACGGAGTGAGTAAGTTTAGAGTACCTTCTGTCTTCAGAAAAGAGAAAGCCAGAACTCTTTCTTTATTTTCTTTTGTTTTAGTGGGATTGAGGCTAGGATAGCTAAAGCTGACAAAGTAAATTAGCAGTGAAACTTTCATTTACTTTAATTATGGGTATGATTCTTTTATCAGTTCAGATAATTTAGTGGGTTGTTATTAAGGTTAGACATGCTAAATTTAGAAGTAGATTATTTTAGAGAAGAAATGAGCTGTCAGAAAAGTCAGAAATATGCGCAAGTGTATGATGGGTCTCACTAAAGACTTAATTTAGGTAACAGTTGCTGTCAGGACAATAATCTTCAATAAATTAATCATTGAACTATCACTCTATGTATACTACAATTGGTCAGAAGGATTACATGTCACACTTTGTGTTATTTCTTTAGAGTTGTGGGAAACCACCACTCTTATTTATTAATCTAAAAAAAATGGTATTGTCACCTCAAGTGAATATAAAATTTAAAGTAAACGATACCTTTTATTTGAATAATGACTTTAGAGAATATATTATGAGGTCATGGTTCATGAGTGTTCAATATTCTTATACTATTAATAACCATGGATTCAGGCGGTAATGCCACATAGACGCTGGAAATGTCATATTTTACGCCCTCAGTTGTTGCTATCACCTAATGTGATGGTATATCTCTACTTGGTCGCCAATCAATATCAAGTTGGTGTAAACAGAGCTAATTCATGTAGTCAACTATAAGCATTAGAGGAAAGAATGAAAAAGCAAACGCTGAAAGCAATAGTACACCAATTCCAGCCTCATCTATACAATTTCCAGCCAAACTGTTTTTGTTCTATCTTTCATCATTACTCTATATGGAGTTCATCTTATTCTTTCTCATTTTATCTTTGTCCAGTATTCCTGTCTTTGGTTTTTTATCAAAAGAATTTGTCTATCCCAACTTTACTGCTTCCAATTTCCAATTTGTCGATAGCACCGGAAGTTTCTTGGTTTCTCGCAATGGAACATTCAAAGCTTCTATCTTCAATCCCGGTCCTGAACAAGTTAATTTCTATTTGTGTGTTATCCATGCTGAATCCAATACCATTATCTGGTCTGCAAATGGTGATGCACCTATTTCAACTTCAGGAATTATGAGGTTGACCAAGAAGGGTATTGGTATTACTGAAAAAGATGGCAGTTTTAAGTGGTCAACTCCACCATTAAAGTTAGCAGTATACGCGATGCAGCTAACTGAGACTGGAAATCTCCTTCTCCTTGATCAGTTTAATGGGACACTTTGGCAAAGCTTTGATCATCCGACAGATACAATTGTAATTGGACAGAAGTTGCGTGTTGGCATGATGCTTTCAAGTGCAATAGCAGGCGATGACTTGTCAAAGGGTCATTACAGGCTTTCTTTGTCTGCTTCCGATGCTATGTTACAGTGGCAAGGTCTGACATACTGGAAATTGTCCATGGAAACCAAAGCTTATACTAATTCAAATTATGCAGTGGAATACATGTCTGTCAATCAAACAGGTCTTTATCTTTTTGGTCAAGGTGGTTCTGTAGTTGTGATAATGGTGAACTTGTTACAATCCACTTTTAGAATTGCCAAATTGGATGGTTCAGGTCAGTTGATCGTTATTAGTTTTGTTGGCTCTGACATCAAACGAGATTTTGCTGGGCCAGTGGATGGGTGTAGAGTACCTTATGTTTGCGGAGGGCTTGGTGTATGCACCTCTGATGTATTATCAGATAATCCTAAATGTTCCTGTCCTGCTAACTTCAATCTTGGATCACATGATTCAAGCAGCTGTGTGCCTAGTGATAGTTCCTATTCTTTGCCAGTTTCTTGTAATTCCACCAACCACAGTAATCTGTCGAATTCTTCCTCCATGTCGTACATAGGACTTGGCTTTGGTATGGACTACTTCACTACTGATTTTACCAAGCCCTTCAGGGATGGGGTAAATTTGTCCCTTTGTCAAAATTTCTGCTCAGTAGACTGTTCATGCTTGGGGATATTTTATGCAAACTCGTCTGGTTCTTGTTACAAACTTGAAGATGAAATAGGGTCAATTATGTTAAGGACTAGTAGAAATGATGATCTGTTGGGATTTGTTAAGACCCTGGTTGGAGTTTCAACAACCTTAGGAAACAATGATAATTTTGATCAGGAAGCTGCAGACTTTCCTTTAGTTGCAACAGTGATCTTACCTTTCACAGGAATCTTCCTACTCATGGCGCTGGGTTTCATTATGTGGAGAAGATCTAGACCCCAAAGAATGGGAAAGATAGAGTCGAAAAAAAGCCAACCCAGTTCTCCTTCTTCAGAGGATCTGGATGCCTTCTCCATCCCAGGATTACCTGTACGGTTTGAGTACAAACAGCTTAAGGCTGCAACTGATAATTTCAAGACTCAGATCGGCACAGGAGGCTTTGGTGCTGTATATAAGGGTGTGCTCCCTGACAACACTCTGGTTGCAGTAAAGAAGATAATAAATTTAGGCATTCAAGGGCAGAGAGACTTTTGTACTGAGATTGCAATCATTGGCAATATTCACCACATAAACTTGGTCAAGTTGAAAGGTTTCTGTGCTCAAGAGAGACAACGCCTATTGGTTTATGAATATATGAACCGTGGATCGCTTGATCGCACTCTTTTTGGTCATGTACCTGTATTGGAATGGCAAGAACGGGTTGAAATAGCTATTGGTTCTGCCCGCGGACTTGCATACTTGCACAGTGGCTGTGAACAAAAGATTGTTCACTGTGATGTGAAGCCAGAGAACATTCTCTTGCACGATAATTTTCAGGTGAAAATATCTGATTTTGGCCTCTCCAAGCTGCTGAATCGTGAAGAATCCAGTCTATTCACAACAATGAGGGGGACTCGTGGCTACCTTGCTCCTGAATGGCTCACAAGTTCTGCAATCTCAGACAAAACGGATGTGTATAGCTTTGGAATGGTACTCCTTGAAATTGTAAGTGGAAGAAAAAACTGCTCTTTAAGAACACAAAGTCACAGCCTTGATGATAGTGCTACTGGAGATCACTCATCATCTTCATCTGCACAGGGACTTGTTTATTTCCCTTTATTTGCATTAGAGATGCATGAGCAAGGAAGGTACCTTGAACTTGCTGACCCAAAACTTGAAGGGCGGGTCAGTGGTGGAGATATTGAGAAGTTTGTGCGGATAGCATTGTGCTGTGTCCATGAGGAGCCATGTCTCAGGCCAACTATGGTTAGTGTTGTTAGCATGTTAGAGGGAGAGATACCACCGACTGCGCCAAGAATGGAATCTCTAAACTTTTTACGCTTCTATGGGCGACGGTTTTCAGAGGCATCAAACATGGAAGAAACTGGAGGCCAGATAGATGCCATGTTATATCCGCAGGCAAATACTTCTCATACAACCTCTCGGAGCGTCTCTAATGCTTACTTCTCTTATATTTCGTCCCAACAGATCTCTGGTCCAAGATAAAGTTTAGTTGGTGCTACTTGATTCTATAGAAGTGGAGTGCAGATAATTGTAAATTGTAGTCCAAATGTATATTAGGTTACTCATGAAGAAACATGAAAGTTGAATTTCTAAAAAGGGAATTCATTCCATTCTTAACTCTTGGTTCAATCTTGTTTAAATACAACAAATGTGTTTGATGTCTGTGTCCGGTAAATGGTGCAAGACAGTCTTTAATCTCAATAACTGTTCAGGTTTGAAAGTTGTAATTTAATGGAAAATGTTATCTTATTGCAGTAGGTTAGCAGGGAATATATACAATACATTAGGTGCTAATTAAGGAAAGAAATTAAGATTGATTCCTATGTATCAACAATGATTCCTATAAATCTGCTACATTAAATATAGCTATGTATATTACTAGATTTAAGTCTATATACATTCTAAGTGAATAAATACAATACATAAGGTGCTAACTAAGGAAAGAAATAAAGAGTGATTCCTACAGATCTGCAGTGATCCCTATAAATCTGTTGCCTATATATAGCTATGTATATTACTAAGATTTAAGTCTATATACATTCTATAACACTCCCCCTCAAGCTGGAGCATATATATTGATCATGCCCAGCTTGTTACAAAGATAATCAACTCGAGTTCCATTCAATGCCTTTGTGAGTAAATCAGCTATTTGCTCTCCAGTCTTCACGTAGCCAGTGGAAATCAAGTTTTCCTAAATCTTCTCACGAATAAAATGACAATCAACCTCAATATGTTTAGTTCTTTCATGATACACTGGATTTGAGGCAATATGCAAGACAACTTGATTATCACACCAAAGTTTTGCTGGTGTATGATGATCCAACCCAATTTCAGTTAGAAGATGATGTATCTGCATAATCTCACACGTAGACTGTGACATAGCTCTGTACTTAGATTTTGCACTAGATCTAGATACAACACTTCGCTTCTTACTTCTCCATGAAACTAGGTTCCCTCTAACAAAGACACAATAGCCTGTGGTCGATCTCCTATCAATTTTGGATCCGGGATAGTCAGCATCTGCAAAACACTCAACACGAGTATGACCATGATTGCTATACATATCCCAAGTCCAGGGGCTCCTTTCAAGTAACATAAAATCTGCTCCAAAGCTGCCCAATGTTTGACTGTAGCTGAGGACATAAACTGGTTGACAACACTTACTGCAAAAGCAATGTCTGGACGAGTCACACTGAGGTAGTTTAACTTCCCAACTAACCTCCTATATCTCTCGGGATCATCAAAGAGGTCGCAGTCATCTTTCATAAGCTGCACATTGGAACCATTGGAGTACTGCAAGGTTTAGCTGCTAACTTTTCGGTGTCTGCAAGAAGATCAGGAATGTACTTTCTCTGAGACAACAGAATTCTCTTCTTGTTTCTATTCACCTCTATACCCAAAAAGTATTTCAACTGACCCAAGTCTTTCGTATGAAACCTAGTATGCAGGAAAGATTTGAGGGAAGAGATCCCCGCATAATCACTTCCTGTGATGACAATGTCATCAACCATGGCATGAGATAGGCGGCGGAGAAATTTCCGATAGCGAATTACTTGACTCGATGGATGGAGGGAGAGCCCTCCAACTCAAGCACGAAATCAATGTTGAGTCAGGATAGTGCCAACTGCTGATTGTCGGTAGAAGACTGAGTGATCATATTTGCTCATTTTTATCCCAAACTCCAGGACTACCTCGCTGAACTTCCCAAACCAAGATCGCGGACTCTGTTTCAAGCCATACAAGGACTTCTTCAAATAACACACTCTCCCATACTCCCCCTGAGCAACAAAACCAGGTGGTTGCTCCATATATACTTCCTCTTGAAGATCACCATGAAGGAATGCATTTTTGATATCCAACTGATGTAAAGACCAATTCTCAGAAGCAGCTAGAAAAATGAACAAGCGGACGGAAGTAAGTTTGGCAATTGGAGAGAAAGTGTCTGAATAATCCACCCCATAAGTCTGAGCATACCCTTTGGCCACAAGCCTGGCCTTAAAGTCTTGCCACAGAACCATCTGGATTTACTTTAACCGTGAACACCCACTTACATTCCACTGGTTTCTTCCCACTAGGTAAATCCACCAAATCCCACGTGTGATTTTCCTCTAAGGCATGTATTTCCTCAAGCATCGCATCATACCATCCAGGATGATTCAAAGCTTTCTTCATTGTTTTGGGTACAGAGATAGAGTCTAAAGAAGCAACCAAGGAGCCGGTGAAGAACATTTGATAACAAAGGAGCCGGTGCAAAACATGTATCACCGATCGCTCGTCTTCTCAAATAAACTTGAACAATTGGCGGTCTTGCCGGAGTAGAAGATGTAGGCCCAGTAGTCAAATGGTGTTCAATAGGGGAACTAAGAGATTGAAGGACATCATCTGATTGTTTTGTCACAACACGAGTAACTTGATAGACTAACCACTCATCTTCTTCCCACTGAGTTGTCGAACTGGGAGGTGCATAGAAGAATGGCGTTGTCTCTGAAAATACCACATCATTTGACACCAAATATTTACCAAGCTCAGTAGAATAGCATCGATACCCCTTCTGAAGGCGAGAATAACCCAAGAAAACACACTTTAATGCTTTAGGGTCCAACTTGGTAACAGATGGCCGAACCTCTCGAACATAACATGTGCTTCCAAACACCTTAGGCTCCACTGGAAATAGTGACTTGTTTGGAAAAAGAACATTGTAAGGCACATTACCAACAAGAACAGTCGATGGCATGTGATTAATCAAAAAACAAGTTGTAGAGACTGCATCGGCCCAAAATTGTTTAGGGACCTTCATTTGGAACAAAAATGCTCGAGCTATCTTAAGAAGATGCCTATTCTTTCTCTCGGCAACTCCATTTTGAGAGGGTGTATCAACACATGAACTCTGATGGAGAATACCGTGTTGTCTCATGTAGGACTGGAACAATTTTGACATATATTCTTTAGCATTATCACTCCTTAGAATACGCACCGAAGTATTGAACTGAGTTTTGACCTCAGCACAAAAGGCACAAAAGTGAGTAAACACTTCAGAACGACTCTTCATAAAATAAATCCAAGTCATTCGAGAGAAATCATCCACAAATGTGACAAAATACTTATATCCAGTTTTGGAAACAATAGGACATGGTCCCCAAACATCAGAATGAACTAACTCAAACTCAAAAACATGGTGTTTGGCAAATTGACATGACTCACAATCCACTGAAGAAATATTTTGAAATTGGGGACAAAGCTTCTTCAACGTAGGCAAAGAAGGATGTCCCAATCGACAATGTGCCTCAAATGGAGACACGACTAGAGCAGGCAGCAAATCGAGGCTCCCAATATTCATCAAGAATGTAGAGATTATCAGATACATGTCCTTTTCCAATAACTTTATTTGTCTTGAGATCTCGAAACAAACAATGATCAGGAAAGAACGAGATATAACAGTTTAGGTCTCTGGTAAGCTTACTAACAGACATCAAATTAAAGGCTAACTTTGATAGACCTAATACAAATGACAAGGTAATAGAGGATGTTGGTTTTACGGTCCCAGATACTATAATATTACAGTGTGAACCATCAGCAACCGTCACAGGAGAGAGTGCTCCATGTGATCGAAAGCCAGAGTATATATTAGGATTACCTGTCATGTGATCGGTGGCACCTGAATCGATCACCTATTTATTCGAAGAGGATATAAGACATGCTTTTCCTGACTCAACAAGGGTAGTAACTGAAACATATTTCTTTTGTAAGTTTTGATATTGTGAGAATTTTGCAAACTCTTCTGCTGAAACCAAAATTCTTTTATCCGAAGATATAGGAGTCACAATTTCAGTCATTTTCTCCAAATAGTTTAGTAGCATATGAACTCATCAACAACAAGTATAACCAGAAGCATGTACGTCAGTTCGTGACCCCACAAACACAGATGAACAGAGTCAAATGATTTTATCAACCAAGAAACCAATTGTCGACGCAGAATAAAGAAATTGACTACTTGACCAGTAGATTAGAGCAAGCAGTGAACAATAAAATACCCAAATAAGTAGTTCAGAAAAAGATATTCTGAACCAGCAGTTTATCCACACAACACCAATTATCTGAACTGAAGTAGGAGCTAGCAGCCACGGAACCACAAATCACAAACCAGATTCAATGTCGCAGAACAGAAACAAATCTGGAATTGAAGAACAGACTTTACAAATCGTGTTTTAACACCCGAACAGACCTGAGATTCGCCAGAAATGACGAGCCGACGCCGGAAATTCAAAGCTCAATCAATTCAGCCAGAAAATGCACCTTCACGTGCTGCTGCTTGATGAATAGGCGAACTGTACGAGTAGTGTGTGACAGTCACTGGCTTCACACCCAGATGCTAGAGAAGACTGGTTTGGCCGGAAAATATACTCCACCTCCTTCTGTGGTGGCGGTGACACAGACTGACCACTCTAAATCAGTGGATTAGCAATCCAAACTTCTTCCGTAACACAGCCAAAATGACACGAGCCAATAGGCACTGATACCATGTAATTTAATAGAAAATGTTATCTTATTGCAGTAGGTTAGCAGGGAATATATACAATACATTAGGTGCTAACTAAGGAAAGAAATTAAGATGGATTCCCATGAATCAACAGTGATTCCTATAAATCTGCTACCTAAATATAGCTATGTCTATTTCTAGATTTAAGTCTATATACATTATATAACAATACTGCATATACTAAAACCAAGATGTTTTAGTGGGAGAATTTTATAGAATGGCATGGAGGATGCTATGTCTGGGCTAATATTAAGTACTCAAAAGTAAGAGTAACTTGGTTTTATGTTGAGGTTTGTTTGACTTGCAGATTATCTTTGGTAAAAAAGAAGCAACAGGAGATTTGGGTGTGGAACATCTAAAACTTGACAGCCATTCAAATGAGACCTAGAATTCTATATCGGCTTTGAGGTCCTTCAACAATAGCTTTTTCTAGTTTTAGTAGTGAGAGATAGGTGGTCCTAAGAGTGAGAGATGAGCTTCACCTTCATGATATTCTGATTTCTTCCATTGAAAATAGATAGCACCTTCTTATGACTTCCTCGTTCAATGTAGAAATGTGTATTTCATCCTGACACCTCCACTACGATCATCTCTTTTCCCTTCGCCCACCCTCCAACCCCAGTAATTAGAAAAAAGATCTTGCTTTATGAGGTATGTATTATTCTTCCTTTCTATGTGGAAAATGCCTCACAATATAACAATTCAATAACCCAATCTCTTAGTTAAATAAGGACTAAGTGGAGATTACTGCTGCTAAGAGCTTACTCTAGATTTGTTGCACAAATATCATTTCCCTTTTTCTTTTTTATAGAACACAGAGGGTACTTTCCTTCCAACTTTCCCTATCTGAATCTCATCTGGTGCACTTGCAGGAAATCCAACTTGTTAGAATAGGAGTAGGAACAACAAAAATATATACAATCGTACTTAAAATAGGAATAGGAATAGGAATAATAAATAGAATCCTACTTGGAAAAAGATTGTAATGTAATGTCCTAGTTGGAAAAGGAGTCTAATGTAGTGTATATAAAGAGAGTCTCAATGTAATAATGTAGATACACAAATTCAATAATATTTTTTCTTCAATATTTCTCACATAGTATCAGAGCTTCTAAGACCCTAATAGAGAATAATAATTGTGAGAAATATAGGAAAAAAATATTATTGAATTGTTGTTTCTACATTATTACGTTGAGACCCTATTTATTGACACTACAATACAATCCTTTACCAAGTAGGATACTATTTTCTATTCCAATTTCTATTTCTATTCCTATTCTATTCTAAATAGGATTGTATAAACCTATTCCTATTCTACTAGGATTGTATAAACTTATTCTTATTCTACTAGGATTGTATAAACCTATTCTTATTCTAATAGGATTGTATAAACCTATTCATATTCTAACACTCCCCCTCAAGCTAGTGCATACAATTCATGTACCTAGCTTGTTACAAATGTAATTAATACGAGGACTGATGAGGGGCTTGGTGAGATATCTGCAAGTTGATCAGTCAACTGCACAAAATTGGCAGTCAATCTCAATGTGCTTAATCTTCTCATGAAATACTGAATTTGATGCATAATGTCGATAAAACACAAAAGTGATAAAATTACAGTGTTGAACTTCCCAAACCAAACTTGCAAAGACTGTTTCAGACCATAGAGTGACTCACATAATCGACATACAAGGCTACTAAAACTCCCCCCGAGCAACAAAGTACTCAAAATACTGTATAAAGTATATGGATCATGTTGGAATCAATAGATGAGTCGATATTAAGCAAGAAAGTCACCGAAAAATTGGCCGGAACATGCTTATACGCCGGAGTATTAGATTTGATGGCTGAAAGTGGTCACAATCTAAGAAATAAAATTTTATGGGTAGGGTTAGAATGATGGCACGTCCCAACTAAAAAATAGAAATTATATAGGATAGTTCAAATTGATGGAACGACCCCATTGAAAAGAGAAATAATATGGGTAGGGTCGGAATGATGGCACGACCCTACTAGAAAAGAAAAATTATATGGGTAAGGTTGAAATGATGGCACAACCCTACGCAAATCAGATTTGAGGAGTCACCGGAAAGACGAATGGAACTATGCAAATCAAATTTGAGGAGTACATGATGCTATGCAACTCAGATATGAGAAAATAGTTCAGAAAAATCTACGGTACTACACAAATTAAATATGAAAAGTAGTTCGGAGAGATGCATGGTGCTACGCAAATCAGATATGCAAAAAAAGATAGTCACTGGAAGTATGTCACGGTGTACTACACAAATTATATATGAAAAAGTAGTCACTGGAATGATGGCACAATGCTACACAAATTAAATATGAAAAAGTAGTCACCGGAAAGATGGGACGGTGCTATAAGAATTAGATATAAGAAAGTAATCACCGGAATGATGGCACGGTGCTACACAAATTAGATATGAGAAAATAGTCACATGAAAGATACATGGTGACCCAACTTTTGCTAACATAATCATTGGCCAGACGGGCAGCATATATGGGTGCCACCCACCGGCAGCAGAATCTCTTTGATATTCTACCAAGATCGTAGAGGCTCTGATACCATGTGAGAAATATAGGAGAAAAATATTATTGAATTGTTGTTGTTTCTACATTATTACATTGAGACCCTATTTATAGATACTACAATACAATCATTTACCAAGTAAGATACTATTTTCTATTTCTATTTCTATTCCTATACTATTCTAAATAGGATTGTATAAACCTATTCCTATTCTACTAGGTTTGTATAAACCTATTTTTTATTCTAATAGGATTGTATAAACCTATTCATATTCTAACAATAATAATAAAAAAGCTTCAATAGTTGGTAGGTGGTTGTTACTCATATATCTGCCTGTCTGGACGATGATTATGTTAGCAAAAGTTGGGGCAATACTATATGCATGAAAAATAATCATGTTGAGAATGGCTGATTTGAGTAGCATTCGAGACAAAGAAAGTAGCACCCCAAATCTTTTCGGTGACTACTTTCTCATATTTGATTTATGTAGCACCGAACCAATTTTCCGGTGACTACTTTCTCATATTCGATTTGCATAGCACCATGCATCTTTCCGGTGGTTACTTTCCCATATTTAATTTGTGTAGCACCGTGCCAATTTTCAAGTGACTACTTTCTCATATCCGATTTGCGTAGCACCGTGCATCTTTCTGGTGACTATTTTTTCATATTCGATTTGTATAGCACTATGCATCTTTTTGGTGGCTACTTTCTCATATCCGATTTGTGTAGCACCATGCATCTTTCCGGTGACTATTTTTTCATATTTTATTTGTGTAGAACCATGCATCTTTCCAGTGACTACTTTTCCATTTTTATTTGTTTAGCATAGCACCATGTATCTTTCCGGACTACTTTCTCATATTTGGGTTGCGTAGCACTATGCGTTTTTCTGGTTACTCCTCACATCTGATTTGCGTAGTTTCGTACATCTTTTCGATGACTCAGATGTGACTTACGTAGTTTCAATTTTCGACAATGTTGTGCAAAATCCAACACCACCTCAAGGTCCAACAAACTCCGGCTACCAAAGCCCAACCTGCGTCGCCGATCACAGATCCCTCATGCGCAGCTAGATCTAGGATTTCAGAGACCGTGTTAGTGTGTGAGTCTGTACTGCCAGTCTTCAACAACTTTCTTGTTCAATATCGACTAATCTCTTGACTTCGAGAGGATCCATATATTTTGTATGAGATTTCGAGCACTTTCCAGCAGTTGTTGCATTGTTTCTAGCAGATTTGAGTTTTCTAACAGTGTTTTCTCTTTGTTTAAAATTTACTTTTGCCCAAAAAAAAAGGTATACTCAAATATTTGGGTGGGATGGATTACAGTAATACTTTCTCTACCGTGATTAAAATAGCATATGTCTGTCTTTTTCTATCTATGGTTGTCGTTCGCTATTGGCCTTTTAATCAGTTGGACGTTAAGAATGTTTTTCTCCACGATGATCTTGAGGAAGAAGTCTATATGGAGCAACTACCTGATTTTGTTGCTCATGGGGAGTCTATTAGCCTTGTTTGTCGATTGTGCAGGTCACTTGATGGTTTGAAATAGTCTCGAGCTTGGTTTGGGAAGTTCTGCACAATAATTTAGGAATTTGGCATGACTCGTAGGTAGTGGAGTTGATCACTCTGTGTTTTATCGACATTATGCATCAAATCCAGTATTTCATGAGAGGACTAAACACATTGAGATTGATTGTCACTTTGTCAACGAAAAGATACTCTTAGGAGATATTGTTACAAAATTTGTAAAGTCGAGTGATCAACTTGCAGATATTTCCACCAATCCCTTTATCGGTCCTCATATCAATTACATTTGTTACAAGCTAGGTACATATGACTTGTATGCAACAAATTTGAGGAGTGTTAGAATAAGAATAGGAACAAGAATAGTATATACAATATTGTCTCAAAAAAAAGAATAGTATATACAATAATCCTACTTAGAATATAAATAGAAATAAGAATAATATATAGAATCCTACTTGGAAAGTGATTGTAATGTTGTGTTCTAGTTGTAAAAAGAGTCTAATGTGGTGTCTATAAAAAAAGTCTCAACGTAATAAGTAAATACAAAAATTCAATAATATTTCTCACACAACTATACCAGCCAAAGGAATCAAATGTGATTTTTACAGCATCCCTAATTTAACATGATTTCTCATGCTCACGAACGTGTGACAACATCTCTTGAAATTCCAATTTAAAGATCTAGCCAATTATCATGCCTTTTAAAGTTCCGATGGCTGCCAGCTTTTGTTTTTACAACTTCGAGCTGTTTGGATTGACTTTTGACTTATAAGCCATAAGTTTTTGGCTTTTGGCTTATTTTTACTATTTTAGCTTAAATTTTAAATTATCCAAACACTTCAAAAGTGCTTAAAAGCTATTTTGGCTTAAAAACACTTAAAATAAGCCAATCCAAACTGGCTCTCCATCCTTTTTTTTTCTTTTTTAAAACCAGTAAGGCTCTCCATCCTTTGTTATTAGTCAGGAATTCAAAATTTAGGTTCAGTTTGTTGAGATCATGTTTGTACCATTACTAAAGTTTCATTTATGTGGCAAATACCTCCATACCACTGAAATTCCTATTCTTTTTTGTTCTTCCTTTTCTTTCTACTTGTTGTTTACAATTTCTCCGAAATGCCTCCATTATCTGAATACGAGACACCAGAATTCCCATTTCTACTCGTTCTTTTTCCAAACTATTGTTTCCTCTTTGGTCTTAGATACATGCTAAAAGTAATATTAAGCACCAGTCTGATGAGGCCTCTTGGAGAACTAATTGTAAGTTTCATTATGGCGTAAACTGATTATTTGTTTGCTTCTCAGGTCATTATCCCTGATACTTGTGTCAATCTTAATTTTCTGTGTCTCTGCTTAAAAAATGATATTGTCTACCATGGTAAAATGTTCTTTATTTTCACTATTTACCTGCCATTTGGTTCTATTGATTGGAGGTGCAAGAGTTTGGCTTTTTGCATGTGTTATTAGACTCTTTTTCAAGTCGTGTATTTCTGTTTATTCATTGTAATCTACTTATCCTTGGCAGCTTGTCAAAATCTCATTCTTGAAGAATGAACGCACATTTTTGAGGAAAATTGTTGAGATGATTCTGGCTTTAGCACTCGAGGGAACAATCTCAAAAATGGAAATCTTGAGTGCTTATTTGTGTAAGGTCAAGTACATCTTTATTTATTGCTATCATAACTTCATTCACAAATTACTTCAGCGTCTGGAAAATAAAAGCATTTTGCCTTTGTTTCTTTCTTCGTAGTAATTTATTTTTTCATTAGATCAATTTGTTTATAGTCCAGTTGTGGAACTTGGGATGGAGATAAAACTGAGAAATGCAAATTGACCTTTCTTGGTTAAAAATCATCAACTAAATGATATTTCAACTATATTATCAAATGGATATACATTTCATGTTCGTCCCTCTATGCCTGCAATCTATTTGGTTTTCGTCTTGTAATGCGTGAATTCTAACAGTGCCTAAGGCAAAACAGATATATTGGGGACATGGTATTTGTGGTATTCAATCTGCATCAAAATTGTATTTTGGAAAGCACATATCCCTTCTTAGCTTGGGAGAATGTGCTATGCTTACAGCAATGATACCAGCGCCAGAGCTCCGGTCACCATTCAGGGACAGTAGCAGGTTGTAGCTCATAGAAACTTGTAACTTATTTTTCCCTGTTGGACGTAGCTTCTTCTGGTCCTGAGTACTTCTGGTATTCTTATGGGGTACTTCTGCATTCTATTGCTTGTCTGGAAACATAAACCTTGATGTGATATTCTCAGAGGGAAAATCTTCCAAGCTAGAGTTCTGAAAAGGATGGTGGAATTTGGATTTCTTGATGTAGAGATGGCAAGCATTGCTGTAAAACAACCTCTCAGATTCAATTCTGAAAGCCCAGATCATCCAGATGGGTCCTTGGTTATATCGTCTTTCTCTAATGAGGTAAATACAGAGTATTTTTCTTCGACATATTAAAAGAACATATCTTTCTTTCCAGTTTCGTTTCAATTCTGATCTTAAATTTTGTGCCAGTGCATTTTCCCTGTACAAAACTCAATGAGATGAATCATCTTTGTCAAATCCGTACAACAAGATCATAGTTTGTCAGCTCCTTTTCCCATAGTTCCTCAGTTGAAGATCATTTTCCATGTTACATCTATTACGTGAGATTGTTATCATGATCATTTTTACTCTTTTAGGCACCCTAAGAAAAGCATTTAACATCTGAAACTTATGAAATGTGGTAATTGGCCTAGGAATTACTAATACTTATAGCATGACAACTCCAAAGATAATTTTTACTCTGTTGGTTGAATGAACTAGCTTCTAATTTACTTTGTCTTGTTTCTGTTGAATTTATCACTTAGCATTCAAGTACCAACACAAAGTGTGATGGAGACTTATTCTCAACCATTAAGAGAGTTTGGGACTGGGAAACAGAAAGCAAAATCTGGGAAGTGAAAGAGGACATGGACAAATGGGCAACTGGTGTAAAACGATTGGGAAGCATCGATGATTCCAAATTCAAATCAAAACTTCTTTTCATTATCAGATGTAAGAGATTTCTTCCAACATTCTCTATTAATTTTTGACACGGTTGATGAGTTTCAGATTTGATTATCTCACGCTAGTTGATTAACGTAGTGTTTTGTGTGGCAGTGCTTTTGCCAAAGGTGCATTAAAGAGAAACAACAAATATTTGCCAGTGTTATTTGGTGCTCAAGCTATAAAAATTACATTCTTATTTAAAGCATTTGACCAAGTGTTTGCTCCCATTCAAAAATTCAAATTGACGATACTTAAAAAATGGTATACCCTTTAAAAGACTCTAGTTACAAATGCTGTACTTTTCTTTCTGTTCTTCTTGTCTTCCTTTGGTTCTAGGTTTTCTTTTTATATTTTTATCTTTGGTACCAAGTTGAAAGGGAAACATTTTAGTGTTTGAATATTTTGGACCAAAAAGTTTGAGTTGAAAAAGTGCTTTCGGGTGTCTACTCAACATTGTAAAACTACTTTTAAACGTTACTGCAACTCACCCAGTTCTCTCTGCTAAACAATTTGCTAATTTTTGAGTCATTGAGCTTGACGATTGAGCTTATTGAATAGAATTGATAATATGAGTCATAGCTTGAGCTTAGCACAAATTAGATTAGTGAATTTATCAACTCGTTGCGTGATATACAAATTGGTGTTATGACACATGCATAAAGATCAGTGAAAGGGCATTAGAAGAAACACCAAAAAGGTCCCAGGAGAATTCAGTGTTGGAGGGACTCTGAATAAGTTCCTCTGAAAACGTTTTCTAACTTTTGAAACATCTATGTACATACTTTAAGTGACAAAATGTCTATTAAATGGATACATGTCTTGCATTTCATTGGTTGGTGCAAGTATAGCGTGCATTTTAGTTTTCTCCAAATAGCACCGCCAGACAAGCATTTTTAATCAGGAACTGAGAATGTTGATGGTTACTTGTTATGAATTTCACCAATCACACACTCAATTCTCCATGAACACGTTCATAGATGCAGTGAAAAGGAGCTAAACAGAAATCTTAGAGAGAAAGGAAGAGAGAACATGGAAACTATCTATTCAAGCATTTTGATTCAATTACAACCGAGATGAATCATACCAGTATATATCCTAGTACAGCTATACATACTAACTAACTCTCAGTTAAGTCTGTCCACCTAACTTCAACTGCCAGCTAACCGTAGTTGTAGCGAACTTGTAATAATTCCTCAGCTTGTAAACTCTCACACTCCCCCTCAAGCTCTAGGGTGTAGAATGTTTCAAAGTCCAAGCTTTCTCAAAAGGAAATTGTGTTGAGCATATCCAAGTCTTTTAGTTAACAAATCAACCTGTTGGTCCTTGGTTAAATTCTGCCTTCCCTGATCTTTTCTCTCACAAAGTGACGATCAATTCCTATATGTTTGGTCCTTTCATGGAAAATGAGATTTGTTGTTATTTGCAAAGTAGCCTTACGATCTCAGTACACATTTACTAGAGTTACGATGTTCACCCCCAACTCTTTAAACAGGCCCAACAACCAAACAACTTCTGAAGTGGCTGTTGCAAACTCTTGTATTCTGCTTCAACAGAAATTCTTGATTCTGTGTGCTTCTTTAACTTCCATGAAATCAATGATTCACCAAACTTCACTACATAGTCAGTCATTGATGTTCTAGTGTTTGGACATGATGTACAATCTGCCTCTCAGAAACATGTCAGGTTATCTTCACCTTTGTTGCTTAGCAAAATCCTCATTCTTGGACTTTGTTTGATGTATCTCACAACTCTCAATGTTGCTTCCCAATGTGACGTCTTAGGTACTTGCATAAACCGACTGAGTGTTTACACAACAAACACTATATCTGGCCTTGTAACTGCCAAGTGTATTGATCTCCCTATCAGTCTTTGATATTCAGTGATGTCTTCTAACACTGCATAACCTCTCATCCCAGCATGTATATCATATTCAACTGAAGTGAACTTCTGATTTAGATCTATAGGAGTGGATACTGGCTTAGATCCTCCCAATCCTAAATCTGAAGCTAATTGAAGTGCATACAGTTCAACAGGATCCTTTTACTTGACATTAACACTTCTATCCCCAAGAAGTATCTCAATTCACCAAGGTCCTTCACTTTGAACTTCTGTTTCAATACCTCTTTTGTATGAACTCTTCACTATTTCCAGTAATCATCAGATCATCCACATAGATCAAAATTGCTACAAACTTCTGTCCTTGCTGCTTAGCGGATAGGGAATAATCATGCCGACTCTACTTGTATCCTGCATTTGTTAAAGCTTCACTAAGCTTGATGTTCCATTGCCTGGATGCCTGTTTAACCCATACAAGGACTTTATTAATCTGCATACATTTTGTTTCCTTCTCTTCTAAAGCCCTGAGGCAACTCCATATACACCTCATACAAATCTCCTTGCAAAAATGCATTGTATACATCCATTTGATACACACTCCAACCTCTGGTAGTAGCTAAGGTAACTCACAGTTACCATTTTGGCAACTGGTGAATGGGGTGTTCATGGTTCGGTTTGGAATTGTTTTGGGTAAAACCAAAATCAAATATAATGCATATTCATCGGTTTGGTTCACCTTTTTTTTTTTTTTAATAAAACATAATGATATATCTCTCTTTTATTTTTTCCTACAATTAGTAAAGAATTTTTCATCAGTTTCCAAGTTATATCTGTGATTAACCTTTTATTGTGGTAGCTAAAACTCTTGGATTATAGACAAAATTTCTTAATATCTATAAGCTTTAATCAAGTGAATTGTTGATGAAAAATACAAAAAAATGTATATAGGTAAATCTCATAGTTGTTTCTTTGAATAAATGAATTTGGGTTCATGACTTTCGTCTAATAAATAAGCTTAAGGTGTAAAGTTCATTAACCTATTAGAGATAAATAAAATTTTCATGCAAAAGTATACAAAGTAGTTAAAAATATTTATAAATAATAATTTTTCTCTGTTTTGTTTCCCTTTTTTTTTTTTTTTTTAATAAAACATAATGATATATCTCTCTTTTATTTTTTCCTACAATTAGTAAAGAATTTTTCATCAGTTTCCAAGTTATATCTGTGATTAACCTTTTATTGTGGTAGCTAAAACTCTTGGATTATAGACAAAATTTCTTAATATCTATAAGCTTTAATCAAGTGAATTGTTGATGAAAAATACAAAAAAATGTATATAGGTAAATCTCATAGTTGTTTCTTTGAATAAATGAATTTGGGTTCATGACTTTCGTCTAATAAATAAGCTTAAGGTGTAAAGTTCATTAACCTATTAGAGATAAATAAAATTTTCATGCAAAAGTATACAAAGTAGTTAAAAATATTTATAAATAATAATATATTGTGTATATATAATTATAAAATTTGTGTATATAAATTTATCTGTTTGATTCGATTTTTGATTTGGATCAATTTTTAACCAGTGAACACTCCTACTGGTGAGAATGTCTCATGGTAATCTGACCCTTATTTTTGGTTGTATCCTTTTGCAACTAGTCTGACCTTGAATCTGTCTACTTCCCTATTTGCTTTATACTTTATCTTGTACACCCATTGGCCATTTTGAACTTATAGCAGTTTTCCCCCTTGGAAGATGCACTATTTTCTTCCAATGCCTTTATCTCCAAACTCATGGCTTCAATCCATATTTGATCCTTAGAAGCTTCTGCATAGTTTCTGAGCTCTATAAGAGTATGAAAGACAGCCTGATAAAGGATATAGGACTATTCCATTAGCATTCTTAGTGTTGAAATAGTCTTGATGCCACAATGGCTCTTTGATATTTCTATCAGATCTTCTGACTTCAACAGAACCTGATTGAAGTGATTGACGTCCAACATTGTGTAGTTCTGCTTCACCAGATATCTCCGCAAGACAGTAACAGGTGTTGCAGTTGCACGATCATCATTTATCGGTTCAACAAGTGTCTCATCTGTACTACTCTACTTTGATATTGCAACATTCTCAATGCCAGGAATCTCATTGTTGTTTATCTGTTGCTCTTGTATGTGGTTCAGGGATGTGAAGTGACTCAAGATCATGAGAAGATACATCACTCCCATGTCATGAAATGTGAGAGGTACTCTTAATTGTGGAAAAAGGTTTGGCAAAAGGAAACACATGTTCCTTAAAAATGACATCCCTGTGATGACGACTCTCAACACACACAAGTGTACGTGATCGTCTAAGTAATACAAACTTGTGTAGTCCGGATATCGTACCCAAGGACTTGTGATTTAGCAAGAATCTAGTAAATTCTAATACTGGAATTTTAGACAAGTGTTAAAGTAACCAAAAGAAGATTTTTGATTGTTATTTATATGTACTTAAATTTAAAGACTGAAAAATAAATAAAGATTGTGATCACTATTGGAGAGAGATTCCAGGGTTACAACTTTGTCTCACATTCTTATAAAGTATTTGATTTCATAGAGTTAGTTCACTTATCTAGTTGTTGATTTTCGAGTTTAATATTATGATTATGGTTTTTCAATCATCTAATCATTTATTCAAAGTGGTCTCACACCTACATCGTTGAGGAGGGAAATGGGAAACCAATCCACACACATGTATCTATCTTCCCATTTTGTAACCAAGTTAGACGATCTAAGTAAATTCATATCCTAGCCACAAATTGATTCTTTATTTTACTCAAGTAAAGATCTTACTTCCTATATTCTTTTGTTCTATCTCATGCTTCTTCTTCCGAGTTCACAATGAAAATATAGATGTATTTAAAATTTTAATGGTAGCTAAGCATTAAAATAATAAGCTCAAACATATATAAACAACTAATATAATAGGAATATACTTTAAGAGATATGTCACATCATCTTTCTAATTCACAACTTATATATTGATTTCTAATTATTAGGACAAACATATACACAACTCTTTAATTTATCCCTAAAGGCACTCCAATTCTATCTTATCCCATTTTAACCCTCCAACTCTACTTTTCATGTATCATTTTAATATAAAATGCTGACTAAACAAATTAGTGATATATTCACCTTTTGAAGCATATGAAAGATCTTTTTAACATTAATATTCAACATTTTTAACGATTAGAATAATTTTGGCTACTTAATATAACATAAGACAAATATAAATAATATATATTAAAAATAGGTGGCTAAAAAATTGTCCCATTTTCCTAAAAGAATATCGTTTAATCATTTCGTAATACTTATAATTTTATAAACAACTAATATATTACTTATTAAATCTTTTCTTATTTGTATTAGTACGAACACTTATATTTAAAATTATTTTCACTTTACCTTATAATATATTTAGGACTTTTAAGTAAATTATAATTTTAACATTTTTTTTTCCATAAATTTGAGTCATTGAAAAAGTTAAATTTAAGATAAATACAAAAATGGTAATAAATCAAACTCTAATTATGTATGTCTGAAGTTAACTTGTATAAATAATAGGGATAAGGGTCTAAAAAATATCCCAACTTTGGTCGAATTTGCTGTTGCGATACTAAACTTTCATGAGGATCTATTACCTCCCTAGACTATTTAATACCGTATTTTTAACATATATATTTGCCCACCTGGACATAAAAAATAATGCAAAATTATAAATAGTAATGTGTCCACGTGGGCACATATATACCTTTAAAATACACTATTAAATAGTTTAGGGAGTAAAAAAATATGGTATTAAATAGTCTAGGGAGGTAATAGGTCCTCATGAAAGTTTAGTATCACAACAGCAAATCCGACCAAAGTTGAAGTATTTTTCAGACCCTTATCCCTAAATAATATGTCAAATTGCGGAAAAAATATATGATTTCATATACATTTTTTTATAATATCAATCCCATATATCTAAATTTATATCTAGAATAATCAAATTTATTCAAATTTATAAACTTTGACTTTACCTCTAATCTCAAAATCAAACTATACATGCACTTGCTTCTCGTATCCCACCTGAAAATCTTACCTAACTTGTGTAGAATTAATAACTACCCAAATTGCAAAAGTGATAAGAATTGTTTAGTTCACAAACAACAATTAATAGAGGTTGCAATTATATGCGAATTATAATACGATAAATAAAGTTCGTGTTACAAGTCCATTTAATGATGGATAGTTCACTTGATCTATTCCTAACGTAATCTATCTATTTATTATATTAATTAATTATCATTCTAACGTATTTGTCAAATGCTGTAATTAAAAGGATGGTTTGAATATCCTATAAAAGGGTAGTCTTTCACCCTTGTGAAATACACTTGAAGAGATTTATAATTTCCGTCACCACTCGTCTTCCTATATTGTTTAGTATTCTTATATTTTCCTCTTGTTTTACAACACGTTATCAGCACGAGTCTCTAACCAATAAAGACATACTTAATTCGAAATTATCTTTTTTTCTAAAAGTTATTCAATTTTCTTTCCGAGTCAGGTATACATTTATATGCTTATAACATATCTAATAGGACTTACATAAGTCTTTGATCAACGATTTAATTACTGCATATATAACTTGCTTTAGATATTATTATGATACTTTATTAGGCATAATAATCAATATGCTTCAAGTTTATATTGTTATGTATTTTATGCTACTAACTTATAACTCTAAATTTAATACTAAGCAATATGATAGCATGATAGTTAGAATACTCGTAAGTATTTTCTTGTCATACATTTTGTGTGTCATAAAGAATTTAGTATTGTATTAAATACAGCTTGAAATTATTACTAAACTTTGACGTTAATTGAAACTAGTAATAAATACTTAAAACAAGTAGAAAATATATTTAACTCTTACTGTTTCAATGCTTCATGAGTTTACATTTTTTTTTCTAACATTAATGCTCATACATATAATATATTTTATACTCATCCTATACTTTATTATTTAAAGTATTAATTTGTCATTTATAATAAACAAACCAACATCATAATATTAACTCAATTATTTTATGATAGTTTTCATCATGTCGAATTTGTCAAAGCTTGAATTTGTGGCACTTGACATTTCTGGAAAGAACTATTTGTCATGGGTACTTGATGCTAAAATTCACCTTACCGCTAAGGGTCTTGGTGATTGTATAATCGAAGGAAATAAGGCATCAAGTCATGATAAAGCGAAAGCTATGATTTTCCTTCGTCATCATCTTGATGAAAGCCTGAAGGTTGAATATAGTGAAAGATCCACTTAAATTGTGGATAGGTTTGAAAGGGAGGTATGACCACCTCAAGGCAACTATATTGCCAAGGGCTCGTTATGAGTGGATGCACTTACGATTTCAAGATTATAAAATCGTAATTGAGTATAACTCTGTTGTATTTAGAATAACTTCCCAATTGAAATATGTGGGGAAACTATAAAAGATGAGGACTTGTTGAAAAAGACACTAACTACTTTCCATGCCTCTAATATGATATTACAACAACAATATCGTGAAAAAGGTTTTCAGAAATACTCTGAAATGATCTCGTGCCTTTTGGTGACTGAGCAACATAATGACCTTTTAATGAAAAATCATGAAGCCCGTCCCGCTGGAAGTGCTCTATTGCCGGAGGCACACGGGGTAGAAGCACACAACCAGTCTAAAATAAGATAAAATAATCGGGGTCATGATAATGTGCGTGGACGTGGCAAGGGCAAAAGACGATATAATAATTGTCGAGGTGGTGGTCATAACAAAAGGGAGAGCAATGTTGGTTCTCAAAATAATCCTTCTAAAGGAAAGGGTGATCATTATCATCGTTGTGGCCTTAAAGGTCACTGAAAAAATGAATGTCGGGCACTTGAGCATTTTGTCAGGCTATATCAAAATTCCTTCAAAAGGAAAGGAAATAAAGGTGGTGCCTCATCTTCTAATGCTCGGGTGGAGTCATATTTGACTCTCAAAGATGATGTTCAAGCAAGATCTTCTCAAAAATATGATGAGAGTGTTGAGGCAAACTTAGCATTGAAAGATGATGTTTTTGATGGGCTCAATGATATTACTCATCTAGAAGCTGAGGACTTCTTTGGGGATCGCAATTGAAGATTGATAATTGAACTGGAAATGAATAGTGTTGTTATGTGCTTTTAATGTCTTATTTAAAGTTCATGTACTTAAGTTTTCTTTTGTTACGTTTCGTACTTTTTATTATGTATTTTTATTTTTCTGAAGATAAATAAAATTTCTCAATCTTTAGTTGGATCCAAGATGAGTAATGAAGATATGTGCCTTCTAGACAGTGCCACAACTCATACGATACTAAGAGAAAATAAATATTTCTCTCATTTGGTAATGAAAAAGGCATATGTTAATACAATATTCGGTAGTACAAAATTGATTGAGGGCTCTGGAAGAGCGGCCTTATTTCTGCCTGGAGGAACATTATTGGTAATTGATAATGCATTGTATTGTAGTAAGTCTCATAGAAAACTTGTTAAAGTTTCAAGGTTATTCGCCAAAAATGGCTATCATGTTGAGACTGCAAATGAAGGAAATATTGAATACCTTTATATTACTACAATAAATGTGGAGAAGAAAATTGTGCATGAAAAATTGCCTGCACTTTCTTCTGGGTTGTACCATACAAATATTGGTACGGTTGAATCGCATGCCATAGTAAACAAAAGGTTTACTGGTTCTAATGATTTTATCATTTGGCATGGCCGGTTGGGCCATCCTGGTTATAATATGATGCACAAAATAATTGAAAATTCACATAGGCATACTTTGAAAAACCAAAATGTTCTTCAATCAAAGGAATTCTCTTGTGTTGTTTGTTCACAAGGAAAATTGGTTACCAAACCATCAACGACTAAGGTTGGAGTGGAATCTCCCGCATTTCTGAAACGGATACAAGGTGATATATGTGGGCCTATTCACCCTGCATATGGACCATTTAAATATTATATGGTCTTGATAGATGTATCTACAAGATGGTCTCATGTGTGCTTATTATCAACTCGCAATATGACTTTTGCGAGGTTGTTGGCTCAAATAATAAGGTTAAAAGCACAATTTTCAGATTATGCAATAAAAACAATTCGTCTTGATAATGCTGGTAAATTTACATCCCAGGCATTTAATGATTATTGTTTGCCCACTGGAATAACAGTTGAACATCATGTTGCACATGTTCATCAAAATGGTTTAGCAGAGTCATTGATTAAACGTCTTTAATTGATAGCTAGACCATTGTTGATGAGACAAAGTTGCCTATTCGGTTTGGGGCATGCTATTTTGCATGCAGCGGCACTTGTGCGCATAAGGCCAACCAGTTATCATGACATCTCCCCATTACAATTGGTTTTTGTTCAGGAGCCAAACATTTTCCATCTCAGAATTTTTGGTTGCGTGGTATTGTAACACCCCGTACGAACTAGTAAGACCTAGCTAAGGCTCGAATAAATCTAGTAGGTTGAACTAGAGACTCGCATGTTAGTTTATAGTTGAAAACTTGTTTAAATGATGAAAAATGGCTATTGAAGCTAGTTTGGTGATTTTAGAGGTCAAACGTCAAGAAACGACCATGACGTCCATAAACTAGTAGACTAAGTGATGGCTAAAGTTTGAGGGTTAGAGCCAAGGAAGAGGAATAGGGAAGTCCACTCTATCAATGACACTGCCTCACCTTCCACGACCACGACAACGGCTCGTGGTGAGGACCACGGATCGTGGTGTGGCTCGTGGTAGGCTAGGCAGTGGCTAAACAAAGGATGCCCAAAAACAGCCCCTCCACACGAGCCATTTCACCGCTCGTGGTGGTGCCTTAAGATTTTTAGGGGTTAAGGGGAAGGTTTCCTAGATACTGTATCATGACCACGAGAGGCACCACGGCTCGTGGAGCCTCACGTGAAGGGCTTTCCATTAGACTTAGAGTATAGAGTCAACTTCAAATGGTTATATCTCCTAGCTCAAAACTAATTAGGTGTGCCATGACCTATAGAATTAAAGGTCTCTAAGTCCTCTTTCCAACGCCGTCGAGTTTGCCCAATTCCAATCTTGGAGTAAAAAGTTATGGCCGAAATAGTGAAGCACTGTTAGGCTGAAAATCTTCACGACCCGTTTCATGGGCCGTGGTGATGATTACGGTCCGTGAAGGCTTCAGTGATGCCATTTCGGTTGTTTCCAGCAAGTAACTTATTGGGTCTTTTCCCAATTGTTTTAACTCAAGGATATCTCATTTTTCCCAAGCCTAGGACCCCTATTTAAGTCATTTTAACCCCAAAACTCACCCAATTAAATCAATTATTCCAAACACCCAAATAAAAAGCCCAACTCTTTTTCCCTCCCAAAAAATCTTCTCTCTCAAAAAACCTCCATTGAAGAACATAGAAGCAGATCAGCTAGGGCAAGGAGATGGAAGCTTTTCATCACGAAATTTGTGGGATTCTAAGGCTAAGGTATGGGAGTCCTTTATTCTTGGTTAGCTATCACCAAAAAGCCCTTTCAACTATGTTTTCAAAGATCTCCAATTTCTAGGTTTTCAATCAAATTTGTGGGTCTCTTTCTAAAATCGATTCCATTGATCTATAATGGTTATTTATGATTATATATGAATGTTTGTGGATGAATTCATGTAATACTTATGGGTTTTGAACAATTCCCCACAAGACCCATGATTTCCCTTTTCTTTCTCAATTCTAAACCCTAGCTTGTGTTGAATGATGATTAAAGGATGAGAATCTAGTATGCTATTATGAAATTCATTATTGTATTATGAGGTTATCCTATATGATGTATGAATATCAAGAAAATAGGGTTGAATCTGGAAGAAAACCTTAATGGCTATGAATAGAGGTTTTCAATTGGTAAGTAGCCTTCTATTGAATTATTGATCCACTTGTGGGGGAGATGTTACTTATTATATATCCTTTGAATGAATGGTTTGATCCACTTATGGTGAAGGTGCTTACTTGTTAGTATGAATTGTAGTGTTGAGATAAGGTCCTTCTTCCCTACAACCCTAGATATGACTAAGTATAATACATTATGAATATGAATGATATGTTATGAACATGGTATGGTCTATATGTTGAATTGTATGAGGTGTTATTGTGGAAGGATCGTACCCACATAATCCCCTATATGGATATATGATTCTATACATGCCATGAATGACCTACTTGAATGATGAATGTATCCTTGTCTATTGTATGAATGTTAGATGGGTGATTTACATGGTCTAAGATCCTTAAATGCAATATATGTGAATTGTGCATGAGTTGGGATATTATGTATATGTTATGACCCCCTTAACAAGGAAGGTGTCTATGATGTTAATGTTGTTGTTGTTGTGCCATTGTGAGGAAAATCATGCGCGCACACACACACTCCATGCATAAATATGAATATGATATGTCTATGGTGTCAATTGAAAGGCTAATTCTCATATGCACCTTTACATACTATTATGCATGAAATGTACATGACCATGAATATATGACTATGTATGCTAGGATGTGAGTATGAATGTTATGTTATGATTATGGTAGTGTTGATATGTTGAATAAAAGGTAATTCTACATAAACACTATATGAATATGAAATGAATGAACATTCTCACATGTTGTTGGTTCTATGATGAAAGGTTATTCTCATTTTTGAAACCTTGAGCTATATGATAAATGATGGGTTGAGTCCCTAATGCATTCCTTATTGAATTAAATTGTAAGTAAAGGCTTAATACTACTTTAAAAGGGAATTGTACTTAGCACCGAGTGAACATGAAAATGAGATGGAAACTTTTATGCTTAGCAAGTCCGGCTTCCCATATGGGTTCCTTCTACGTTTAGCAAGTCCGGGTTCCCAATATATATGTTGTCTAATGAGATGGAAACCTTCTACGTTTAGCAAGTCCGGGTTTCTAGTAGCAATCTCCTTGTTCCATAACTATGTTTGCCCACATAGGTATTAGCTAGTGGATCCACCTAGAAGCTATTATGATGGTTCTACCTTGGCAAGTAGAACACTCTCTTTTCGGTGTGGGAGTAGAACACCGGATTCCATGTAGCTCACATGGTTTATGTCGGTTACGGTTATTCTTCCCTAAATAATAAGATAATGAATGAAGCATGAACTTCACTATAACTTCTTGGTAAGTTTGCTAAGTAGGAGTGGGGGTATGGGACCTCACTTATACATTGCACTAGTAGACTTGGTAGCATGTGGTAGATGGTTTCTTTAATTCGTCTTGTTTAAGTTTTGACCAAATTGATCGATTGAGTTCGATTTTGTTACAATTGAAATTTATTTGGGCTATTAGTTAATTACAAATTACAATTTTAGCCACACATAATCAATTTATTCCAACTCTTTGTAATACCCATTTTTCGGCCCTTTTTTTTCATTTTTCCAGCCCACTTATCCCCTTTCTCAAATTGAATCCACTAGCCCACCAGACATACGTACAATGCCCAACAACAATAAAACCAAAAGACCCAGCAAACAGTACATATAGCAGTACCAAAACGACCCCACTGCCCCTGTGCGTCTCCTTCTTCACTTGAACAGAGAATTACCAGAAAATCCCAGCAAATTCGGCGAGAAATCAGTGTAAATAAGCAGATCCGTCACACCAGCCACGTCCCTTTTTTCCACAATTTCAAAATTTCCCATCCCTTCCACTGTTGCCTTGAATGGGGCAGAAGGAATTTGAAATTTCACCCGATTTTCCCCCTAATTCCCATCTATATATTCATCTCTTTTGATCACTGTTTGGGGGGCACAAGAATTACTTACCGAATATTAAGGAATAAGGTTTCTATTTTTATTTCTATTTTTTATTTTTTGTCTCTCGGAATTTGTCTCTCGGAATCCATTAGAGCTTTGTCGGAGTTCATCGAAATTTCGCTTGTGGTGGTGTAAAGATTCACGGTCAAGCTCGTAGTCCCAGAACGCTGCCCCAAGAAAGGTAACCTCTTCACCTCTCCTACTTGTCTATTTCGGTGCAATATTTATGAGATTAGGAAATCACTGTTCTTGTTTGGATGTTGTTACTCGTGATGGAATTCTTGTGTTCTTATGTGGGATAGGCATTTGTATCTAGTCTTAATGCTGATTAAAAAGGGTTATTGTATGAATAAGCTTGTCACTTCTTTGTTTTCTGTATCCAAATTTGTCTCGTTACCTTCGTTTTTGAATACATATATGAATGTGGTGAACTCGCTTCCTTATATTTGAGTCTAGCTGAGTCTCGTTTGAGCCATGGTCGTGAGTTAAGTTCTCGTTCTTCTCTTTAAAGTGTATTCGATCCCAAATGATAAATAATTTTGGTTTGGATCATGTCGAGGCTGGTTTTCGCTGATTTGAGTACGCAACCGCTTCCATTCTTTCGGCTTGCATAGCTGTATATTGTAGGACCGCTTTGCTCTTTTTTTTTTAGTTTACTTTAGCTTGTTCGTGCTTTCAGAATTGTTGCGTGCTCATATTTCTTTAATCTTTCTAAAGATCTTTGAATTTTTGTCTTGTAAAAAGGTTTGATTTCCCTTTAAGTATGTGCCTCTGTAATATATGTTCTTGTCTGCAATGCTTTGCTAAAATTGGGTACTTTAAAATCATGTGGCTTTGATTTTTGTTCTTCACAAACTGTTAGAATGTGTCTTTGTCATTAAATATTTA
>NW_006239062.1:430495-436036 GCF_000226075.1 Solanum tuberosum | reverse complement strand
TATACAAAAACGGGATTGGTTTAAAGGCCAAAATTTTCAGCAAAATTGGCCCAAAAAGGGGGCCCAAATTCATTTCTCCTTTATCTTTAAATTATTTAATTGTCTTTATTTATTGTTTGTTTTTTTTTATCATTAACTCTAACTTAGAATTGTTAATTAACTAAATTAAATTCCCCAAAAGATGAGTTAATTTTTTTTGTGTTGGTTTAATTTTAATACATTTTATGTTTTGTGTTCATTTATTTTAGTGATCAAGTGTATTGGTCAAAATTTTATATCTTCAATTAAGTTAAACCTTTTGTACTTAAAAGAGACGTTCTTTAATGCTTTTTGCTTAATCATATTTTACTCTTTTTTAAAATTGTTTTAAGTTAAAGTACTTCTTATCAAATAAACTTTAAAATGTTAGTCAAAACCTTTACAATTAATTAAAAAATAACAATACTTAGTCATTTTCTCAAAAAGTTTAGTCAATTAATTCAAAATGATATTCATGCTTTAATTTATTAAATTGGTTTATATTATTATTTCAAAAAAATGAATTAAATAAATTCTAATTAATCTAGTTTTATTAATATTCCAATCACTTGTATTTCGAGTCAAATGTATCATTTTGGATCCCTTCCTCTAAAAAAATAAAATGAAATAAAATGCATCATTTATTTAATTATTTTCTTAATCAATTATATTATAAGTTATTATTTTTATGTTAAATCATTATTTTTTCTAAAAATAGTCAAATATATTTTAGTCAATTTGTAGGTCAACCGCATGTTAGCGGGCGCTTTGAGTGCTTAAACCCTTCTCGAAGTGGAAATTGAACCCCGAACCCTTTTTGGTATTTTCAAACTATTTTTTCTGTTTAAATCTTTGAAAATTGTCACGCCCCGAGCCTACACCCTTTGGGGGACTGGCACTCGGAGACCATTGCTGGCCCCAAGTGAACCCTTGGCCTGGCTTTCTTAACTCAGCGGAAACCTAACTCAACAGAATAACTCAATGCAATGCAAGGTTATAAAACAACTTAACCTTATAAAATCTGGCCAAAAAGGCAACTCGAGTCCCAAAATAGAATATTTACATATCTACATAGATGAGAGCTCAAAACTAACTGACTGACTGTCTATGAAGCCTTTAAAATACTGAGATGGATGTTGGGACAGACCCGTAACACCCTAATAAAGCAAAACTAAGAGAACAAAATAATTGAGTCCTCCGAAAAGCAAGGAGGCTCACCACCGACTCTGGAGTGCTCAACTGGATCAACGGCGTGCCGGATGCTAATCCTAGGTACCTGCGTCTGCATCATAATAAGATGCAGGCCAACTGGCATCAGTATATGAAATGTACGAGTATACGAGCTGGAAGGCTAAAACACAACTTAAGCTTGAAAAGAATACAAGAGAACACTTACCTTGGCTCTGTACGACTCATGAATAATTGAACTCAATATATAAGCAATAAGACACATGCAATATATATAGCTTTTAAAACATTGTAAACAACTTAGTTCTTTAATGATTAAGGCAATACCAAACTTAACTTTACTTATATAAAGTAATATAACTTTAGTGGGAGATTCTTTAACCGACAACCACCACTATGAGCCCTAGTGGTGGTACAATGTTTTACCTCACGTTACCCAAGGACCATTCTATACCTGGCTGTGATATAGAAAGCTAACATTACTAAGTGGATCCACTAGCTTAACTTTACGTGATCATCTAAAAAGTATGACCCGTTAAATCCCATGTTGGCCGCATGGTTCTTATGGAGAGTTGAGTTAATATGAACTCGTGTCCCCAACTCGGTGCTCAAGACTACTCCCAAAAATATACTTTGGCTCATAAGTGCTTTAAACACATCTTTCTTTAACTTGAGATAATTACTCAAAATCTAACCCAAAGGCTCTTTTGGAATCGATGTTCCTTTCTTACTCAAATGTAAAAACATTTAGAAACTTCCTTGGGAAATACATAGTTCCCTAATAACTTTTGAGAAATGGACTCGACTTTATGCTCTTGACTTAAGTTGAAACTTGAGACTCTTCACTTGGCTTGAAACTCTACACCTGGCTTGAAACTCTACACCCTTTTTCTTGACTTGAAACTCTATACCCTTTTTCTTGACTTGAAACTTGAGTCTTAAAAATAAAGTTAAAACATTCACTAAAGACTCTTGAACAACTTTAAAAACTTGCTTGACTTGCTTAACTTCTAAGTTTGGCTCTAACTTCACTTGCCTTCTAACTTCACTTGACTTTGATCATAACTTTCTTGAATTGAATTATGGATTCAAGGGTAATGATTTGTGTTTGGTAAGGACCCCATGATGTTTATGAAATAATTTAGGACAGCTAAAACTTAAGAAGAATTACAAAAATTAAATTCTGAAAACAGTGGAGTCCGCGACGCAGAGCAGATTCTGTTCACAGAAGGAACAAATCTGTGACGCAGACTTGCTTCAGGCAAGCTGCCCGACTTTTTCTCCTTTATGTTGCCAACTCTAAACCCTCTCAATCTCAAAGGTTCCAGCAGTAAAATCACAACCAAATCATGTTCCAAATCAACAAGGAACTTCAACACCACAATCAACAACACAACCAACAACTTCAACAACACAATCTATCTTTTCTTTGAAAATAAAACGAATTTGGAGTGTGGGGGAAAGGAGCAACCCCAACACTAAGGATCATAAAATCCCTTAACATACAAGAGATTCAACTCAAAAACCAACCGGAAACATGTCCCAAATCACAAGACTTCAACACAATCACAACCAACAACTTCATCAAATACAACTAACAACTTCAACAAACATAATCAATCTTTTCTTTTTTTTTTTCAAAATTAAACGAGTTTGGCGTGTGGGGGGAAAGAACCAACCAACACTATGAACTCACATACCTAGTAGGGATCACCCCCGACGATATCAACAATGATCTCTTTGATTGCTCTTCTCTTTCTCCTCTTCCTTCTCTTCTTTCTCTCTTCTCTCCCAAGCCCTAGCTCTTTACTCTTTAAAAAAAGAGACAAACTGATATAAAATCAGTCTAATACTTTAATATAACCAAAACAATTGATTAGTGAAAACACCAAAATGCCCTTAAAATATCCGGACGAATTTCCCTGCCAACTGCCCAACTTCCAAAGGGCATAACTCACTCATACGAACTCGGAATCGAGAAAACTCGGTGGCGTTGGAAAGGTTATTCCACGAGGTTCGTAAACATAATTGGGACTACTTCTAACTCATCCTGAGCTAGGAGTTATGACTGCTCAAAGTTTGCCAGAAACTCACTTTTTTTCCACACTAAACCAAATTTTCCAGATTTTGAACTTAGCCAAATTTTCAGATTCTGAACTTAGCCAAATTTTCAAAAAATGATAAATTTCAATTCTAAGCCTCTTCATAGATATTTCAAATTGTCGGATGTTACAAAAATAATAAGTTTTCTTGATTTCTTTAAAAAATTAAGTGGCGACTCTTTTCTAAGTATTATTCCCAAATTGTGTTATATTTAGAACATTTCAAAAAAAATGATTTTTCTAAAGGTTAGTTAAAATATGACACAACAAAAATGGCGATTATGCTGGGGACTTAATTAAGTTCTAACCATAAGATTTAACTATTTGACTAATTATTATTAATTGTTGAATTGTTTATTTGTGCTTAAAGTGTTTAAATTGCTATAAACTGTTACATTAATGGCATAACATATTCTATCAAATGACGCTTATTTTTTATTTTGCACTTAAATGACGATTATGTGGGCCGTAGTCATTCGTTAACCAAATTGTTCTCGGGGCACCCTGACGAATGTAGTTGGCTACTGGATAGTCAACAGTCGTTAACTGTTCCAGCCCAAGTAGTACACTTGGGTTATCTATCTGCTATAAACAAAGCCTATTCTTAGTCAAAACTAGTGTAGAGCCAAGACCAAATCCCTTAAATTTAATGTTTTGGCCTAAGATGTCCCAATACCCAAGGCGTGTCGGTCCATTAGAAAGACCACCTTGAGTCCAAAGGGCCCACGGCCCGAACGGACGTTTATACTTACGTGTTTGAAGGATGTATTCGCTGTTTGACAAATTATTGTGTCTTGGGTTCGGGGAATATCTAATTATTTGTATGTTTTTATAGATGGTCAAGCAACACTTGAGTTTCAAAATTGTTACCGAGACGCCAAACCTCCTTCGTGTATGGTGGTACCAGTGGCGGAGGGATGATTTTCATCAAGGGAGTTCAAAAAAAAAATTAATCACATAAATAATAGAGCGCATACATATATCTAAAAACTTAAATAGATCATTACAATTGTACTCTACGAGGTTTCATATCTTGAAATGTCTTAATAATAGCATCATTAGGAATACTATCAAATACATCTTTTTCTACAAAAGGCACCAAACAACCACTAAAAAAATCATCACTCATTTGACTTCGCAAGTCATTCTTGATAAACTTCATTGCCGAGAAAGCTCTTTCAACGAATGCAGTGGCAACTGGTAGAAGTAGAGCAAGTTTCACTAAGTGGAACACCAAAGGATAATTTGAATGTTTTTTTGTTTGGACTAATCTTTTGGAAAGATCACAAAGTCCATTTAGATCAGAAAACCTTTCATCAACATCACGAACATCAACAATGTAACTTGCAAGTTGATTCTCAAGAGTATCCATATTAAATTCATCAAAATCATCTGGATATAATTCAGCCATCCTCATTATTTTTTTGCTGTCAAAACTTGAAAACGAGTTAATTGGATTCAAACAAGCAATTCCATGGAGCAAATCAGTAGATACCTCATTAAAACGATCATTAAGCTCTTGAAGTTGCCAATCAATAATATTGCAAAACACTTCAACACGGTAATGATGTAAGACTGTATAGTGAACAAGTCTTCGCCGTGATCTTAAAGAGCTAACATATGGCTCCTCAAAGTTAGGTATCAAAATTTCATGTTTGGTACAAAATATAGATACCTTAGCAATAAGAGAATTCCATTCATCATCCCTTAAAACTTGCAACCTTTTCTTTGCTACTTCAACAAGTAGCATGGCATTTGCAACATCTTGCTCCTTTCTTTGTAAGCATTTATTGAGCTCATTTGTGATTGCTAATACATCTCTCATCAAATGCAACATGAACGCAACCTCAAATGTTTGACAAGATTCAAGATGTCCCATTGCCTTGGCTCTTTCATCCATACTTCGTGCATCAAGAGCAAGTGATTCAAGAACTTCAACAATAGAGCCAAACATAAGAATAAAATTGTTAAAGGATTTATAATGAGATCCCCAACGAGTATCACAAGCTCTTGAAAGACCAAGTTGTTGATTCAAGCCCCTACCGGTTGTCAGTTCACCCATATCTAATGCATCTTGAATTGTTGCTTTTTGAGAATCTCGTAAATCATCCATACGCTTAAAAGAAGATCCCAATACATTAAAAATATTTGAGACCAATACTACAAGTTTTCCCACTTCAACACACTTTTTAGAGACCCCAACAAGAGTTAGTTGAAGTTGATGAGCAAAACA
>NW_006239062.1:425889-429787 GCF_000226075.1 Solanum tuberosum | reverse complement strand
TGTACTCCAACCAATCATGATATACATCATCAAACCATTCATGATTAAAACGACGTATTGCTCCAGAAATATTTGTTTGAGGGTACTCATGCACCTCCAAGCGAGGTTGACAAGGACCATTCACAAGGTATGCCCTTCTAATAACATCACGATGATTTGGATGATAATTCAATATTGGAGTTCTTTCACCGGGATCAAACTTTAAAGTACTCAAATCAAATTCTTGAGAAGAATGTGATGGTACTTCAGAATGATTGACATTTTCTTGTTGGTTAGATTGACTATGACTATGAGAGGCTAAACTTGATTTCGATATTGGGGTAAAATACTTCTTCATTGAATATTAAGACTGGATTGTAAAGTAAAAGTTTAGTTAGAATTTAAGAGAAATAAACACACATTCAAAAGTCAGAACTACTAAAAAAAAAAGCATACACACAATAAGGACCAAAACCAAAAAGCTTAAGCAATGGTTATTTGATTATTACATTATATTTCTCTATCTCTCCAATTTTAGATTAAGAAAATATATTAAATTAGCCAAACAAAAAAAATAAAACTTTAATGATATCAATAATTCAGCCAACTAAAAGAAAGCAACATAAAGAAATAACAAAATAAGGTATATAGAAATCTAGTAAGAAAAAAGGGAACCAAAAACATACCGAAGTAGTTATTAATGGAGATGTAAGAAAAGATTGCGGATATAGACTTCAAGATTTCAATAATGACCAATCCAACAAAAGCAACAAGCAGCAGTGACAAGGAGCAGCCAGCAGTTACAAGCAGCAGCCAGAGCAAGGAAGAAGAACGATGAAAAAATAAAACGTGAAAAAATTCTAAAAGAAGAAAAGGGTTTTTTAATATTTGACTTTGTAATTAGGGATTCTCAGGGTTTTAATAAAGAAGAAAGGGGCTTTTTAATATTTGACTTTATATTTAGGAATTAAAGTAATAAATCTTAAATTCCCGCCTAAAATATAAGCTGAGAAAAAATTGCCTCTGTTCGGATTCGAACACGCGACCTCACGTGTTGGACCGCGAATTCTTGAACCCCCAACGCCACTGAGCTACGCCTTTGGTGTATGTTCAGGGGATTCAATATTATATATATACACATAAATAAAAAATTTAATCATATATATAGTGTAATTTTTCGACGGTGGGGGTTCGGATGAACCCCCATGGTTCAACGTAAATCCGCCCCTGGGTGGTACAATCTCAATGCATATCAGAAAAAAGAACTTTTCATTCATTGGGTCATCTCCCATCGATAATGAATCTCAACGTCTGGCCTAAGTTCATTGAGGTGGTCACTCGATTTTGGGATGATGAGGGGATGGTGTTTTGCTTCGGAGATGTCGAAATGACACCAACAGTTGAAGAGATCAAAGATTGTCTAGACAACATCGGGATGTGCCAGAAAAGTAAAAATCATCCAGATCATCACATTTTGCTACCAGATAAGCCAACCAGCACAAAACTGAAAAACATATTGTTATTGGTAAATGCACACTGGCTAGACACCCAGAGTATTTCATTTGTGAAATTCTATGAACAATGGGGTCACGAGAGTTATTATCAGAATTCTCCAAATGAGTTTCACAGTCACAGTAGTTGAAGTCAAACTCAAACTCTAGCATTTACCGTATGCCTCTTAGGGACGATGGTATTCCCTCAAGGTGAAGGGAATGAAATTGATACTCGGGTTGTCATGGTTACACACGCCATCTTCAAGGGTGTTGGTAAGAAAGGACAGGTTAAGAAATACTTCAACCTAGCCTCGATCATTCTGGCCGATATCTACCGATCTTTGGGTCAATGCAAAAATGGGTTTCCATTTTTTCAAGGTTGTAATATCTTGCTACAGTGGTGGATGTCTAAGCATCTAGTGAAGACATAGGAGACTCAGAAACAGAAATTGGCCGAACTACAAAAGAAAGCCACCTCGACCATTACGAGTTTCATTTGAGCATCAACAGGTTTAAGATCCACAACACTAGGGAAGTATGGGCTAAAGTCTTCCATGACATAAAAGATGGAAACGTACAATGGATGTTTCAAGATTTCATGTCAGAAAAATAGTTATTCAGGGGGCTAAGTGTCCTTTCCTAATCCTTCCTGGCATTAGAGGGGTACGACCTTACAATCCTAGCAGGGTAATGCGTCAATTCGGCAGAACACAGATTCTACCTTTCAAATGAGACACTAACCGCTACGTTTTTTACTACAATGGGTGTGACAAGATACCTTACGCCAAGGATATTCGTTAAGAATGGGCTGGACGGCTCAACATAAAGAAGAGCATGGCAGAAAACAGATATGAAGTCAGGTATGTGAATGAATACAAAAAATGGTTGCAGGATGATCTATGTGGTACACTTGACCCGACGCCACGCATGGGCCGACAGATTGAATATGTCCAAGTAAGGCTCCAAATCCAAGCCTACCATTTTCAGCAGGAATGGGACCGAAGAGAGCAAGAGTTTCAACGTAGGGAGCAAGAATACCTGCGTAGGGAACAAGAGTTCCAGCATCGAGAATATGAAAGCCAAAGGGCATTAGCCTTTGCCACGCAAGAGTTAGCTAACGCGAGAGCCTGCCTGATACGTTTGGACTTGAACTTAGATGATCAACTTAACACCCTCCAGGGCATGTCGATGTCTTCCAAAGCTGTGTTCGCTGAGCCGCATGTGATAACTAGCAAGTTCCTCATTCGTGAAGAAGTGGAAAAAGCAAGAGGATGAGCAGGTCCTTCAGAATTTTAGTTATCTTATTCCCCTTCGTGGGATTGATGTTCTTGTATTTGCAGTTTATTCCTTCCCTAAAAGATGTATCCCTTTGCTTAACTTTGTAATGAATTCTCTATTGTTTATGAATCTTATTTGGGGGATGCAACAATTTATTTTAAAAAGCGCAATACATCCTTCAAATCGCTAGGCCTACCTTGGGCATAAAAGGGTTACATGCATGTTTAGGACGCGATATTTGTGTGACTTAACTGTTTATGTGATATGTTGCTTTGAATGAGGACATTTTTAGCCTACTTCTTTTCGGAAATTTTCTAAAAATTTCTCCAATACCAAATACAAGTCAATACCAAATGTCCAACTAAAATTCCTTGAGTCTTGAGTTTCTCAACCAGAAATAAAATCCTACTACTAAATCCTAAAACATTACTCTATTATCTCAGGAAAGGTAAAATTGCAGCTAAGATGGAAAAAGGGAAGGGTATCGATATAGAGCTAACTGAGGAGGATTTGAGGATGAAATTACAGCGGCTCAGACAAGAGATCCAAGAAACCAGAGAAACGAGAATAGAAGTGGAGTTTTCCACCGCAATCGCACGAGCAACAAATGCGGCACTAGACGCGGAATTGGCAGCAAAAATGACAAAATGTGATGTTATAAATAAAGAGATAGCTGATGTGCGGAAGGAACGCGATGTCTTCAACAAAGATATAACTATGATGCTTCGGAAGCCACTTGGAAAACACTCTTTCTTCAACAAAGAGGCCAACATCAGTGGTCCCGAAGGCACCAGACCTGAAGCTACTGAAGAAGATACTGGGGAGGAATTGTCTATAGGCCTCCTCTTCAAGGACGATGGAAGGAAGGGAATGAGAAAACCACCCTCGAAGCATATGAGTTTACCCCCCGTGATTAATGCGACAATCGGAAAAAGAATGGTTTGGGTGGAGGTACATTTTATCTTTTAGGAGCTTTATTGTCTGTTTTTCACTTTCCTTGTAATCTTCAAGAAATGAATGAATGAAAATGAAACTTCTTTTGTATTCGAACTACGTAGGGCCTGAATTCTCCTTCGGAGATACGTAGGCAGCCTTTCAAGGCCCGGCCCCTATCTTTTAAAATTTTCCTTTTCCCCTTCATTCTACAA